>NW_010138152.1:7877-45016 GCF_000699245.1 Pterocles gutturalis | reverse complement strand
GTAAAAATTAATCTATATGCTTAATTTAACGCTCCGTGAGTAATCCCACTCCCTGCATAAATCTGTGAACAATGGCGCGGAGACAGAAGCTAGCAGAGGGCACATCAGTCAAGCCCAGACAGGCAAAAGGGGCACCGGTGACCGGGCGGTGGCCGTTCACCAGTTCAGCAAACTATGGCGCTGGGAATCTGCTGAGCTCTGCGTGGAGAACCATGAATGCATCAGCCTCCCAACCCTTGCTACAAAATAATTAAATTAATTAGGATGACAATCAAATAAATTGGGCTACAGAATGTCAAACATTGCAGATAACTAATACTTAATCACAAAAGAACAACCAGTAACGAGACTGTGTTTTCCCTTAATTTACCACTGTTTCTAAGATTAAGAATTCATCAGCTCCATTGTAACTGTCTTGTTCTTTAGTCTTTGATGTGCTTATGGGTAAATCAAAGCAAAACTTGTGGTTTTAAGAAGTATAGTTAAAGCATAAGCAGAAATCTGCAAAATCTTTTCAACATATATTCAAATAGGATACTTGTGGCCAATAAGGTTTGTAAGGTTTATACATTTGAGTTTATAGTGGGCCCTTCCAGTCCAACCTTTTTGCACATCCCCTTAAAAAAACAAACAAACAAAAAGCAGCCCAAGTATTGCTAAAAAATAACAGCAGAAATTCTCATCTAAGAGAATACAATACTGAAGGTTTTAAGGTAATGAAAAGTGGGAATGAAATCCTGGCATTGCTGAAACCTGTGGGGATTTGGGGAGTGCTATCACCTGTATACCAGGTGATCTGGATTATGCCACAGACTTTTGTGCAGATTTGGTAAAGTTTTATTAAAGCTATTGCTATTTCCCAAACAAAATGGGAGAGGGAGGTTTCTTTATGCTGTTTCAATGCCAGTTTTTTTTTTTTTTTTCCTTGACACTTGGATTGCCCAATTTTCCCCAAGGTTTGCTGCAGTTGCTGAGAGGGCTATTGAGCTTTTGGCCTTTACTGGAAGGGGTAAGGAGATAGTCTTAAGGAAGCACTGCCTCTCTTTGTCACCAGTATTGTTGGATGAGAGTAAGAACAGTAAGGTCTAGAGAACTTTCAAAATCTGTTTTCATCTGCTTTTGTACTTTTTAAATCATAAATTAGCATATTATAAAGTCATAGTAAATCTTAAAATATGAAAGACTTGAATGATTTGAGAAAAAAGTTTATATGCTGCTAAAATAAATAATAAATCCTTCAAGCCCCCTATGTCTCATATAGAAAAGACTAAATTAAGGCAACTTAAATTTTCTTTTATTTGCTGTCTGCTTCTCAGTCTTGCAGAGGTTTATAGTTTCAGACTCATATTCTTCATAGATGTATTACAAAAACTTTGTATGCTGAAGAAAGGAAAGGGTTAGCAATAGTCAGCTGAAGCATGCAGTTGCAGATAAAAGTATCGGCACCATACTAAGTCCCACAGTCCTCATTTGCAATGCTCTGTGCAGTTGTGTGAGAGTTTTGCAGTGTGCATGCTGGGAGGTTAGCACACAGTCACTGCATTCAGTACCTCTTGTGCTCCGCGGTAAATATCAAACCGTGCCCTCCAAGGGAGGCTGTATGCGTTGTCTCTCTTGTATTAAAAAGGATAATCAGGACACAGATATATCCTGGTATAATTGTGTGTAAAAGTGCAGGCAAAACATTTTATTGCACCGAAAAAATCTTCAAATGAAAGCTAATAATGAGGCCTATAGTGATTAATGACAACATGTCATTGCTGGAGAGGCATTCATAACAGAGAAGTATATGTGTACATTGTTATTTATAAAGCAAAAGTCAAACTGAAAGTACAACTTCTTGGAGGCTTCCTGAGGTTATGAGCTGTGCTTACTTGGAACACTGTGCCTGTGATAAGTTTTCTTTTCTCTTATGTTCTTTTATCTTCACCATCCTTGCACATTATCTCTCTCCTCTTAGGGATATATCTTGCAGTCACATAAACAGCAGTGGTTCCATAGAAATCAATATGAATGCTTTAATTTTCACCAGTCAAGAATGTGACCATATATTTTTCTGTTCCTGTTACTCCAGCCTCCTTGATTATAACATCAATCATTCAGGAAACCAGGGTGGGAAGATTCTCCCTGTTCATCATATTCCACTGTCATACTGCTTGCAAGTTCTCGCTCTCATTCACACATCCATTTAAGATTCTTTAAAAATTTATTTTCTTTTTGTATCAACATAGTCTTTTCAATCTACACATTTTCTAGGCTTACTGCAGTCTGATTATGAAAAACAGAGTTTTTAACGTTTCTTTTCTCTGTCTTTTTTAGTATGTTGTTAGCAATTCTGCTTTGATAGGTACAGCTGAGGTACCCCTCAACTGCACTGCTGTAAGCATTCAGTGATAGCCTGGAAGGATACCTGCTTTTGAATTTGAGAAGCTAGGGGAGGATCTTTGCTTCATTTGGGAAAAAGAAACTGGTAGGTAATTGCAGCATCCGTGAGACTGAGGAGAATATCTCTGTATTCTTTTGCAGAAAAAAAACCCCAACAAACAAAACAAGTGGGTTTTCCGGTTTAGTGAACTTTCACTTGCTGTTGTTCTGCAGAGGATTGTGCCTGCATGTTAATAAACAGACTACAACCAGCAATATCTTTTTCTGTAACTGAGCAGTGTCTAACAAGTAACCTACTTTCCCAGCTGCAGAGAGAAAAATTGTAGATACTTTTAGAGCAGTAATACTTGATCTGCCAGGATTAGTCCCCACAGGGACAAAATTGAGTATGTGACCCTTATGGGGGAAGTAGTCCGCAGCTTGATGTTACAAGAATCACAGACTGAAACTGCACATGGACTTTAATGCCCTGGAGTGAGTTTGCCACTGAAATTCACCTCACTCCCTTTGGAGCTCTGCTGATAGCTGGTTAGGGTTTAAGAAGGTAAATAGCGTTGTTATTGGGAATTTGACTGAAGCATTAGGTTTAGTATTGTCCAAGTGTGGAGTTAGAGCTATGAATTTATAGTGCTCCCCAGCTGGCAGCTGCCTTTGACTTTGCCAGTTCAAAGGAGCAGCACGGGGTTTTATTTAGTTGAATCACTAAAGGACCGTGCAAAACTCAGATGTGAAGTATGAAGCAGAGAGGTAGCTTCCTTGTTAAACAGCGAAATACAGTAACTTTCCAGAGAAGAGGCACTGCACTCTTAAACGAGCCTTTGTTTTTCCCTCTGTTCCCCTGGCTGGGAGAGCCTTGAGTCTCACCAGTCAGCTTGATTGCCTGGAGCAAGCGCTGAGATTCCCTACCTGGCTGAGTCACATCCAGTAGGCATTTGCCAAATTCATAGAATCATAGAATGGTTTGGGTTGGAAAGCACCTTAGAGATCATTGAGTTCCAAGCCCCCTGCCATGGGCAGGGACACCTTCCACTAGATCAGGTTGCTCAAAGCCTCATCCAACGTGGCCTTGAACACCTCCAGGGATGGGGCATTCCCTCTAGCTCTGTGCACAGTGCTATATGCAAATACATGAGTTGGCATAATTGTGATTAATTAGAATATGCCCGTACTCTGGCTCTAAGAGCTGTGTGGTTAATGGTAGTACAGGTTTGTTCAGTGAAGCTTTGTGCTTATCTCTAGGACAGCAATATGACAAACCTCCCACACGCACTACCTTAGGCCTGTGCCTCCATGTATGGTTAGGGGGAGGCTCTGTGGGGGTAAAGAGTTCAGATCCGTGGTGCGGTAGACACTTTGTGATGTGGAAACTGGAACTCATTATCTCATGTAGTGATAAAGTGATTCACTGGCAACTTGAGGAAGGGAAAAATTAAAGAGAAACATTTCAGCAAGCAAGGCAGTATTAAAACATAAGAAAGCTTGAGGTTAAACAAAAAGTTTGATCCAAATGGGTTTTGATTCTTATCTGAGCTCTGAAATGATTTTAAAAGAATAGAATAGTTTTTGAAATGGAACATCATTTCAAAATGAGAAACCAGAAAGTTCCAGCTACAGTTCAATTATTTGAACTAGAGATGTTTCAATATTATTTCAATGAATCTGCCTTTGCAACAACGTTGACACAGGCACCAGTAACACTGCACCAAACAATGCCTTTGCTTGCTTGTGATTGGGAGCTCCAAGGATGTTACTCAACTTTGAAAACCACAGGCAGCAAAGCCCAAGACAGAGCCTGGGAGTTCCAAATCCCACACCCCATCCTTGCAACTCCAGCAAAGGCTGTGGTTGTGACCCTTGTTCAACATATGTCCAGCACAGTGATATCTATGCAGCCTAGGAATGGAAGAAGAACCAGAAGGCTCCCTGAATGCTTGTGACAGGGCCAAGTTTAACAGAGAAGTTGCATTTCAGTATAGCACTGGTCAGCGGGCTAAGTTAAAGCCATAGAAGAACTGAAAGAGACTGAAGGATGACACGGAAGAGAAAGCAAGCACGGAAATAAAAGTGAGAGAAGAAAGCTATTTTGACAGTGCCATTTCTCTGTTGCAGTGATGGAAATCTTAATGTGTATGGACACAAACTTTGGTGTGTTGAACCATATGTGCATACCACCCAGGCCTTTTGTCATGGATGGCCACAGGGAAGGTGGGATGGATTAAGGAGAGGAATGGAGGCCAGAGCAATCCATTAGGTCTCATTCAGCCAGTGCAGTCAGGCTCAGCGTAGGATGATACTCAGAACGAACACATTTCTTGATAGGTATGTTGGTATGACTGAAATAGTCAATTTAAAGAAAGCTGAGGGAAGTTTTTAAATAGAACTGTAATTTTCAGCTAAAATTACAGCCAAATAAATTCCAAAGGTAGCTTTGCAGCAGTCACATTTTCCAAGAAAGCAACCTTTATTAGGATCTGCAAAAGTATACCAAGCTATTCCGCACTAGGGCCTTTCTTGCTCAAGATCTGGAGCTGGTAGGAGGGCATGAGTAATTACTATGGCACATGCATCTGTGAGTAGGGTTAACTTTTTTTTTTAATCTGTTGAGACTAAAGAACAAAATCTGCTGCTGGGCACAGCAGGGGAAGGCAGACAAGGGTTAGGACTGGTGTTACAAAAAGTAATTGGGTTGGGATTAGGTTTGAGGTCAGTAAGCCTGGGCAAACTTTAATGTTAGAATGATTTTAACAAGTGCTTATCTGAGACAACTGACACAGGAGTAGCTGTGGCACAGACCTTCTGTAGAGGGTCAATGCCTAGTGTTAATGATGGTTGCGGGGGTGGAGGAGTGGGGCAGCTGCAACCAGTAGCAAAAACTTGGAAGTTAAGTCCTGAAAACAGCTATCACATTTTTGTGCAGTGGCCACAGCAGCATAACAATCTGTGGCACATCCATCAGCTCATTACCCATTTGCCTTTTCCCAACTTGCTTGCAGATGAAACCACACCACAGAGTGCTCCAGCAGTTTGTGGTCAGAACACTGCTGTTGCTTGGATTGCCACAGTTTAGTCCACCGTGGGCATCAAGACTGTGCAACATGTTTAGGGTGCAGCTCACATATGGTGTTTTTTCTTCAATGTAACACCTGGAAGAAATAATACTGTTGAACAGCTGGCTCCCTTACAAGATGAGAACAATGTAGTACAGAACTTTGGCTTCCTCCCTACCATATGGACTGATGTCTCCAGGCACAGCTGTCATATCTGATGAGCCACAAACTAGGGATTATGCTACATTGGTCACGCCACAGGAAAGAGACATCTTTATCCTTCAACTTGGGTTGTCCAGTCCTCACATGTGTTCAACCCTTTTCCCCCTTCAGCTCAGTTCTCCATCCTCCTGATCCTCTCTGGAGTTGAGCTACATGTCTGAAATCCCAGATTCTGTGTTGAACTCCCTGTTCTCATCCCTGTCTCCACAATACAAACTTTGGTTTATGTTGACCTTTCCTCTTTCTGTAGCCTTTCCTCCTGCCCCCACTTTAGTAAACATCTAAGTCCTGCTTCTGTTCTGGACCTATATATATATATATATATATACACCTCTCAATGTGGTATTTATACAGGTGAGAAAAGCACAACAGTCCCATTAGACAGTACATGAATGTCTCCTTTTATCTTGTTTTGAAGTAGTCCCTGCTTGGATATTGCAGATTGAAAAGGTTTCTGTAGTGGTTCCTATCTCTCAGAAACACAAGAATTGTATCTCCAAAGGTAGGTATACCCGTATGACAGGCAATGGGCTTGCCCCAAGCAGTAAGTCTTGCTCTCTGACAGCTTCCACTCCTCTCCGCAGCAGGGTTTTCCTGTGATTTGCACCTGCACATTGGTGCAATCTGCCCTTGAACACCTTAGCCCCTATATAAACATCCAGATGTTATTCTTTGTGGCTTACATGTACACTGTGGAGCCTGGCTGTGCTCTGACAAGAAATGGTAAGCAAGAATCCAGAGAAGGGCAGTACTCACTTAGTAATTTTTCATGTCAGAAATCCACCCCAGCTAAGTGTTTATCATGAGACTTTGATCTCAAAGATTTAGCTCTCCCCATGGAGCAAAAACAGATGCTTGGTAAGCTGTAGCTGTAGTCCTGACAACCCTTTCAAATGTCTAGACAGTGGCAAGAGTTGATTACATCCTCTTTTAAACTCAACTGCAACAATTCAACACGCTTAACATGTTTACCTCAGGATGACCTGATTTGCATTGCTTTATTTCATGGTACTGCAAGCATCTAATACTATTGAAAGATGAAGGATGATAAGGTGGTTTGGATAAAACCACACTTTTATTAACAGCAATAAATCTGACAGATGTGGTAGGTCGCACACGGTCCTTATGTGGACTTCAGCATGGACCTAGAGATTGAGGAGTTTGATAACATGCATTTACAATTCATGTTTCTCATTTAAGATTCTTGGAAACCTTAACACTTGCAGAAAGGCTATTTAATTAATGTTAATTGAAGAACAGATTAAATCCCAGAGATAAGCCCAGGAAATGTCCTACATTTTATGAATTTACTTTATGCAATGTATTGAACAGAGGGAGAGAAAACGAAGTTATTGTAGTCATAACTGATGATGAGCTATCTTAATGTAGTCTTACAAGATAATAGACTTAGGAAAAGAGATCTGAAAAGAGAAGGAAGGAAGACTCCATCTTAAGCAGCATCCTCAAAATAGCTATAAATTCAGAAGGTTCTCTGAGACAAGCCAGCCAGAAAACCAGGAGATGCTAACATGCGAGGTCTGACTCATGTCTATCAAGTCACTGGAGGATGTGTGGAAGAAGTTTACAGGTAATGTGATTCAGGACTACATTAACTGTTTTTCAGTTTTGTAATTAAGAACATAAAACTTTTCCTTTTGGTGGAATAAAATTTCTGATTTTCTTGTTAATCTGTTGTGATGTTTAAAATGAGATCAGGCACTTCTGATAAATCAGTTCTTCTCCTGAGAACCCAAACAAACTGGTGTTGCTGACAAAGCCTTTGGGTGCCTGAGAACTCAGAAAAGTTTGGGAATCTCAGAAAATATAGCTAGTTCCATGCCAAATTCTGTCTGGATATTACCTCCAAGAGCAAGATTATAAAACAAACCTCTAAGTAAGTGAAAACTACTCTTACTTTTGTCAAAAGCAAGCAGTTGATATATTCAGGAAAACCCATGCCACGGTATGCTTGTTTACTCTTTTTATGTTGTCAATTGTCCAGGTCAAAATAACAGCTCCTACAAAAATTTTGAGCTTACTGTTGTCAAAATGTAGTCTTAAATTTGACTCAGAAATGTTTGTGGACTCCTTTGTCAAATTCTCTTTCTGCTAACATAAATTTTGAACAGTATTATTTAATGTGATCAGAAAAAACTATTTCATAATAGTGTTTGTATGATGCCATTAAGTGAAGACTCATTAAATCAATTTGCTCTAATTTTTGAGGGACTAAGTACAAAACTTCTGGATGTATTTTAATGCTTGGTTACAATTATAATTTGTTGCATCTATTTCACATAATGCTGAAGAAATAAATCTTCCATCTTGCCAGTATGGTTGTGTCCCCAATTCAGATTGGATTTCCAGAATAAGTGGGTAGTAAAAATATACAAGTGATATATATAAACTCAGTAAATATAGGAATTTTCTGAGATTATGACCTATCAGTTTTATGCTTCACCATGAAGTCTGATCTGAGTTTCCCAGCTGCAACTGTCAAAGTTGCTCGGCTAACATCGAGAAGAATTAGGTCCTTTTATTTCTAGTGCATACAGAAAACAGATCATGCATATAAAGATTGTAAAACAAAAGGTTTTTAAAATAAAAATAGAAAACAACATCTTAAACTGACAGTGTTTGAATCCTAGCAAACAAAAGGAAAAAGAGGCTAATTTTTTTTTAAGTTTGGAAGCACTTAGTGAATTTTTAGGGACATGACACACAAAAATCATAGAATGGTTTGGGTTGGAAGGGACCTTAGAGATCATCTAGTTCCAAAACCCCTGCTATGGGCAGGGACACCTCCCACTAGACCAGGTTGCTCAAAGCCTCATCCAGCCTGGCCTTGAACACCTCCAGGGATGGGGTGTCCACAACTTTCCTGGGCAACCTGTTCCAGTGTCTCACCACCCTCAAAGGAAAAGATTTATTCCTGATATCTGATTTAAATCCGCCCTCTTCCAGTTTAAATCCATTACTCCTCATCCTGTCGCTAAATGCCCTTGTAAAAAACCCCTCCCGAGCTTTCCTGTAGACCCCCTTCAGGTACTGGCAGGCCGCTATAAGGTCCCCCTGGAACCTTCTCTTCTCCAGGCTGAACAACCCCAACTCTCTGAGCCTGTCCTCATAGGGGAGGTGCTCCAGCCCTCTGACCATCTTTGTGGCCCTCCTCTAGACCTGCTCCAAGACATCGTCATCCTTCTTGCATTGAGGGGCCCAGAGCTGGATGCAGTACTCCAGGTGGGGTATCACGAGAGCGGAGTAGAGGGGCAGAATCACCTCCCTTGACCTGCTGGCCATGGTCCTCTTGATGCAGACCAAGATCCAGTTGGCCTTCTGGGCCACAAGTGCACATTGGTGGCTCATGTTCAGTTTTGCATCTACCGACACCCTCAAGTCCTTCTCCTCAGGGCTGCTCTCAAGCCATTCTCCAAATGTTAACTGAAGTCAGTTTGACTCATGAAGTCATAACTCAGTTTCTCCTCAACCCACACGGTTGTGTTGGCAACAAGTAGCTATTTAATAATATCAAGGAAGCAAAAGATGCAAATAAACCATTCTCTTATCTTCCTTTCAGTAATAAAATAAGAAGTCTATACAGCTAATACTTTTGCACACAGTCTGAGGATTTTGTCTTAAATTAACCTCATCAGGTATTTTGACAGGTCTAAATTTCCACATTATGCAACATACCTCTAAGATGCAGGTCAATCAGCATCACAAGTCAAACTGTTCTGAAAAACAAACTCCTCTGCTTTATAATCCATCATCCATTTCTTTCTGCCTTGATTTTTTTCTTTGCATCCTCGCTTATCTATTTCTTTTTTTGCTCACGGTGCTTTGAAGCAAGAAAGTTATAAACTGTAGACTGTGCAAATAAGTCTATGTCAGACATACTTCAAAGATTTACAATCTCTTTATCATTCAAAGTGAATTGTTTTTAGAGGTTTGACAGTAGAATAGTTCTGCCCAAATGTTTTTCAAAGCACACTAACTACAATTTGGGGTTGTTTTTTTTTTTTTTTTGTTTGTTTGTTTAGTTATAGTTTTTGAGGTTTGGATACATCTTCAACTTTTTTTGTTTAGGAAAGAGAATAGCAGAACAGCACATTTTTCTTAATTCAGTATTTTGTTCAACACTGTTGCTCATACCAGTTCATATAGCTAACACTGTTTCTTTCAGTCACTGAACAACAAATAGGAAGAAGTGTTACAGTCCCCATTTGTCTACATTCCTTCCAAGGTCAGTTGCATTGGTCTGAATAAGAATTGAATGTGCAGGACTACAGGGGAAAGTTCTTGGCTAGCATCAGTCACATAGCACTGCGGTTTCATCATTGCTAAGGTAATTTAGCCAAGTTAGACAACTGAGCCAGTGTGTATAAAATAATAGCCAGTTGTGGTCTAGGGAGGGGAAAAAAAAAAGGCATATACAACGGACTTGGGCCTCCTGATCTTTTTGTCTGTGCTAGTTCACTACAAAAATTGTATAATATTTTAACTTTCTTCTATGGCTGAACAAAAACTCATCTTGGAAATCAATGTTAGAGGTCCAGCCCAATACCAGGCAAAAAAATCTTATCTTGTTAAGAGATCAGAGTAAGGTCTTCAGCTGGTGTGAACCGAAATACTTGGATGTCTAAGAGTGTTATGTCAGTTCATACCTTTTGAGGATCTGGAATACAGTGGAAGCGCATGGCTGGACTTCACAACCCTTTTTCAGAACACCCCCTGAATGAGTTACAGACTTGCCTGCAGTCTTTCAGGAGGTGAAACAATTATGCAGGTAACAATTAGAGAAATGGCTGTTTCCTTGGTGCTATCCAGCCTTTAAAAATATGTCATTTATGTTTTAATTAAAATAAATGAGCTAAGTCTAACATGTTACACTACCTGTACTTTTGCTGGATAACAATCAGATGAAATATGATTATCAGCTGTCATGGCTACAGCTTGGAGAGTTTTACAAAACTGACTTGGGAGGGAAAATGCAGGGTGGCGGGTTGTGAGGGGAGCGTGTATGTACATACACCGCTGCTTGGTGGAAGATGTGAGACCAGGCTTCTCTGGTAGCAGGAGAGTTGTGACTTAATTCTTTCCAATTTGAACTTGGGGCAAGTTTTGTTTAGCATATGAGTATGTGATATTCCAAAGGGTTATTACACTATCACAGGCCTGTTTTTTTGTTCTGGTGGTTGCTGTTGTAGTTGTTTTTTTATGTTATTGCGTAGACACTGTGAAATACTATCAGTTCTCGGCAAGATCTTAAAGACAATTTCTTCTCTTGGTTACGTGGAAATACAATACTGCATGCCTATAACTTCATCTTTTTTTCCCCGTGTTTTCTTCAGTAGATTTTCTCCATGTTAGTAACTATAGTCCAAGTTTGGCAAATAATTATTCGTGTCTGGTTTGCTTCTCCAGTTATTGACCTTCTTGGGTGGAGTTCACTGTCTGTCTGGACAGATCTATTTACATCTGACTCTTATTTCAGGCATCACATGATAAAAGGTAAACAAATTAAAAGCAGTCTGTAGAAATGACACATGGAAGCATGAATGTGATGTTTTAAAGTCCCTTTCCTGTATCTTGACAGTGTGGTTTGTGGACAGATACTGATTTTCAAAGAGGAAGCTGTTCTAACATGCTGCCTTTCCTTCTTGTCTCATCTGCTGAAATTAATTTTCAAGATATTAAATCTGCCTGAGTCTTTCAAGTTACAAGAAAATAAGAAAAAGATCTTGAAATTTTATTTTTTCTTTCTAAAATGGCAGCTATTTTCCAAGCTTCAAAGTTGAATTTTAGAAAGTTTTAGTGTATATAGAGTGTCTTACTTTCCACTTGACTAGATAAATTTCCTTTGTTACTTTCTACCTGCAATTCTAGAAAACATGTTTTCCCAATACAAACATTCACAGTTTTTTCTAGGACCTGCAAAATGCGATGAAATTGTAATTGAAAGACAACATAGCTCATACATGAGAAGGTATGCAGGTAAATATGTTTCCTAAGATTAGTGGAAAGAGATATACTTACAAGTGGTCTCCTTAGCCTGATTTATCAAGGTTCTTATCCAGATGAGAATTCTTAGTTGGAGAAGAAACAAAGCCAGAAGTTACAGCATGAGCTTGCCATTCAGAAGAACTGGGCTCAGGTTCGTGCTTTATCACTGGCTTTTTGTGAGCCAC
The DNA here is from genome assembly GCF_000699245.1 of Pterocles gutturalis. Lineage (NCBI taxonomy): Eukaryota > Metazoa > Chordata > Aves > Pterocliformes > Pteroclidae > Pterocles > Pterocles gutturalis. The sequence goes on along the minus strand of NW_010138152.1, from coordinate 33,174 downwards.
CAGGAAAGCAGATCCTTCCTCCTAAATTAAGACTATACCCTGTCCTTACCTTAGGAAGCCCTTGTGAGGGCCGCACAGGGAAGGCTGTGAGGTCTGACACTGTGTTGGTAAGGGTGGCTGTGCAATAGATGGTGCTGTTCCCACACTGCAGAACCTGGGTGACCTGTGGTCTGTCAAGCTGCAGGTCACATGCTGAGGATGTCTCAATACTTTTTTTCCCTCCTATGATGTTTACACAAAGAGCAAGATTGTTAAAACATTTCCAACACCTTCCTCAAGTAGAATTCAGCTTCCCTGCTTTGGAGTTTTTTATTTGTTCCCATAATATTATCTCTCCCTACAGCAGTTTTCCTCTACTAAATCAGGTTATTATTCATCATGCTCTCTACACATTTCCCTCTCTCCCTAGAGCAAGTAGAAGAGGCCCATTCATTCCATTCAAGCATGGAAAAAAAACATTTTCAAAATGCTAGTCCTAACTGCTACATCTTGGAATCAGCTTAATAATTTGAATCAAATCCTTTGTTCAGAAGACAAAAGCACTGGCAAAAAGGATAATGGATTATCCACCGTCATGTCTCATCTGGAAGTTATCTAAAGGCTGCTTTGACAAGTAGAGCGAGAATTGGTGGTGTGACTAATGTAGCATCATTATATTGCTATAACCTGTAAAAAACAGAGGTACTAGGATCATAAGTTACAGAGCATCCAAAATGGATAACAACACCGAAGGAAACTCTATCATCTCGTCCATTATATATGTTGCATTGACATGAAAAATGATTTTTCTAGTAGGAGTGAAGTATTAGAAGTATTTACACAAAACAGCTTTTTAATGAGAGACTTAGAGATCTTTAGCACAGCATAAGAGAGTAATCGGGTGAATATAGACATATTCAGACAGAGAACTTATTACTTAATTGTCTCATGGTAAATATGATGCACACATTTGACAAAAAAATCTAAATACCACCCTTTAACAGCAGAGATAAGCAGGCTAACATGCTGTCCTCAGCTCTGCTGGTGGCTGCCTGTAAGGAAGCAACTCCACTAGCCAACCATTCCCTGGACAGCTACAACAGGAATCCTGGGTTGCCGTTAATGCTACTCTCAAATCTCCTCACAATACTTTAAGTAGCTCTTAAAAACAAGCCACCCTGGATTTAAAAGAGTTTAATATTTCCAATAATTTTTAGTTTGCCAAAAGCTTAACAAAGTTTTGGCACCATCCTTGTCTTCCTTCTCCTGGTTGAAGAAGCTGGGATGTACAGTAGCAGGTGTTTAGCTCAGAATTGCCCCAAAGGACAGAATGTTTATTAATGTGTCCTATTTGCTCTATGCACTGCATGTTTTCTTTCCCCATTGTACACTGCTCACTCTGAAACATCCACATCTCTCACACTGCTCCCAAAATCTTTGTGGTATAAAGAGAACGTGGGTATTCATGAGAAGTGTCTCATGGATTTTGTGTTCCTGCATGTGGTAAATTGTTTTTGCCCTAAAAAAAATTGTTGTTCTTAAAGACTCCACCAGTGGTTACTTAAGAACAAGAAATGTAAGTGTATGCATTAAAAAAAATCCAGGAAGTAGATTGTAGTAATAAACTCTGGGAAATATTCATGGCCAAGAGAGTCAACAGAAGTTAAGCAGTGACCCTGAAGTAATAGTACATTACGGTTTTCAACTCCAATATACTGAGTACAGAGAAACAAATTGATTTTTTTAAAGCTTTGAAAACTAAACCAACCACAGTAAAAGTGTTTTATTACACAGCAGAAAAAAAAAAAAAGTCAAGCCTACCATAAAAGCTATTCAAGTAAAAACAAATGTCACCACAGACTGCAAGATTCTGCTCTTCTTAATTCAGGTGATACCTCTCTAGGGCCATCATTCCCTAATGGCTTCATTGCTACAACTGACAGCAGAATTTGGCCTAGCCCTGGGGACTAGTGCAGTGTGACAGTACAGAATTGGCTTTCTTTTGGAAAACAGGGAGTTGAAGAAAGAGTTCCAAGACAAAATAGAAGAAAAAACAAATTGAACACTTTCTTCCTAAAAAAATAAAGTTAAGAGCTCCATTTCAATATAATCACACTTTTTTTTTTTTTCATCTCAGGGTAGGGTGCCAGAAGCCAGTATACATGCCTAAGACATGCCCCACAGTGCCTGCACCGCAGCCCTCCACTGCCCTACACACAGCATCTATCACCCACCTCTGAATAACATAAAATTGAGGATGGATTAGTCCTGCATTATCAGTCCTTTCATCTCAGAGCCATCAGGGTTTCCTTTTGCAGGGAAATCCAGACTCAAGCTCAGGCTCTCTTGCAGGTTGCAGTCTGTGTTAGCCTGCTGATGCCTCCTGCGGTGGGCAAGGCCCCTGTCCCCAGGGGGCTGCTCCAGCCCCTCCAGAGGCACCTGTAGTATCTTCATCCCTCACCCTTACACAAGCTGATTTCCAGTCTTTTATAGCAGCTGCCCCTCATTAGCTGCTTGGTGGGGGAGTAAGGGGGGAAAAAAGGGAGGAGAGCTGATTGGGGTATTATTAACCCTTCCCAGGTGACTTTTGTGGTGTGAAGTGTATTTTCATCATGGTCTTTGGTAGTTCCAGCTCGTGTGGGGGAAGAAGTTTCTAATTGTCAGATAAGAGCAGGCTGAAAAGTTATACCATCTCAATTATAATCCCCATAAAGACCTAACTGTGACTGAAATTATTAAGGTAGCAGAACAGAGATCTTAAGGTGACATCATGTAATTGACCTGCATTGGTACTGGTCTCAATAGTAATTTCTTGAAAACAGATGTAACCTTCTTCCTACATTTGCAGCTCACAAGGAAACACATTTGACTTTCAGGGAGAATGGAGTGGTAAAGATATTGAAAACAATCTCAACTATCTTTTTTTTTTTTCTTTTTTCGGCTGTTGCTCAGAAATAACAACGCTGAAAGATTTCATTCTACTTTTTGATTGATTGCTGTGGTTATGAAAACAACAATTTCCCTAGATCTTGGCTCTGAATTGATCATGTATTAAAAAAGCTGTCAGGAAAGTAATTGGATTTTAAAATGTATAAAGCATGTGCAAATTTGTGTTTATCTGTGGGTTCTTATGTGTGTGTTTTCTAAGTTTAGAAACAGAACAAGAAGAAAATACCTGTCAATGAGACAAATCATCGTTATTCTGAGTACACAGAGACATATTTTGGTTTTAATAAGGAACCTAAGTCTATATTTGGGGATAACAATGTAATAGAAAACCTGTGCTGCAAATTGTTCCTTATACCGTAGCATGTAATTAAGTTCCAGTCCGCTCCTTCCCCTTGATCAGATAATGTACATCACAAGAATAAAAAAATAAAATGTCTGTATGCTCAGGACTGAAAGTGAATAAAGGTATCTTTTCTATACTGTAACAAAATCTTGTATTAGAAATATTGCTAGCACAGTATCTCAAATTGCATTCTCAAAATATATATCCAGATGCCAAACATAATCTTGTCTGCTGAGGACAGACAGATATTTAATCTCTGCAGACACAAATAAGCACTCCAAAATTTGTTGTATTTTATACAATAAGTTGAATTAATGCTGTATAGTAAGAGACTCTGCATATTCAGTCTCTGCTAATGGGAAAGGCATAGAAAAGTATACATTATGTTGTCTGGATTCTCATTTCCAGATGGCAGCATCATTGCACAGGCTACTTGTTATTTATTCTAGAAATGAAGATACTTTCACCTTTAAGTTTCAAAGCTTTGGGGGGAAAAAATCCTTTGTCATTTATTAATACTAAGCTAAATCTTTGTTCAGCTGTAAACTATTAGAACTAAGGGGAGGTGTTATCTTACTGGCTTGTGGTCTTGAGCAGGCGCTGCACTCAAAGGAGCCAGAGCAAAACACCACAGTCATTGCTTCACCATGTAGCATGAAAATGAGAGAAAAAGCTTGTCAATCACTAGCCTGGAAGATGGGGTGCCCTGGTTCAACTCCTTACCAGCAGCGTGCTGCTTCTGTGGGCTTGGGCAAACCCCAGTGGTGCAGACTCATGAGCAGTGTCCCAGTGGAGCAAGGTATGCAATGAGTGAAGCACTGCTCTGGGGAAGGTGTGGGAGAGGTCATCAACCAAACTTCTCTATAAAATAAAAAAAGTAAGCTAGGTGCAGAGGAAGATGCTTCCCATGAGGCAGCACACTCAGGAGAAGTAATCAAGCCAACTGCTGAGAAGTCCTGAGGAGAAAGGGACATCTACCTTCCCAGAGCCCTCCAGCTTCTGGCCACACACTTCTCTGCAAACTCAAAAGGTGAAATTGGGGTTCATAGCATAAAAGTCCCTTCCTAGAGCTGATTTCGGTTAACAAGCTCATTCCCCTTCAAATCTGTAATGGGACTGGGTCTTGGAGTCAGATCCCAGTTCCTGGGGAGTCATGCATTTTCTTTCAAGGGATCAGTAATGAAAACAAATGAAGGATAAGAACCAGAAATCAAGTTCGCTATATAAGGATCTCTTGCTTGTGCTTCTCTGGCAGTGGATCTCGCATTCGCTCTAAAAATGTGTGTTTGCAAGAGAATTTGTGAAGAGTGTATATAGCTTGTCCTTGCCTATGTATTTTTCTGAAAAACTGTAGATATGGGTCTGACAGCTGTTTTGTTTTCCCTCTCACTCCTTCTCACTGGGAGAATAACATAGTCTAGGAATCCATATCTCACTATTCTGAGACAAGTGAACTAACCACCAGGTGATTGCCCTGCTCATATTTGCGAACATACATATTGGCACATGTTGGACCCTCATAAAAGTGTGATCTGGTCACCAGACTGGTGTAGGGAGTCTTTGTGAATTAAACAGGAGACTAAAATTAAATTGACACAGGTCTCAGTCAGGATATTTAGCTTTGCTTGCTTGGATTAAGTAATCTGAATTCTCGTGTTGCATTTCATACACCTAAATCCTTGCAGCTGGAGGGGAGAGGGAGATCCAGACCTTGGACTCTGACTCATTTCCCAGATTTAAATTGAACCTTAGCTACTGACTGCCTACCAGACAGTTTCATTAGGGATGGACCATCTAATAAGGATGAAGAAGCTTTTGGATATTCTGGTGATGTTTAGAAGTGAAGCAGAATATCAGATATTTTTCACCAAACTCCCAGATGGAAAACCTGTGTCAGAGTGCAGTGATCAAAGTACGTTTACCCAGGGAAGTTATCTGTACGGTCAGTTCCAGTAATTATTAATTCTAATTTCCATCTGTAAAACTAAAGAGGCTTAGTACAAACATAATGTTCTTTTCAAATCTGAAGAAGATCTATCTTCTTTGATAGCTCGGCATTTCTCTTCTTTGCTAGTTAAACAATATCACATTTGCTTTTAATGAGTGGGATGGGAGACGACTATGGATCATTCGGTGGCTGTAGCTGTTTGGGACATGCTCCTGTTTCCCTATCCATGCTGGGCTTGGGCTGGGCAGCAGCCCCATGTAAGCACCCTGTTTCTTACTCCTGCAGGAGCAGAGGCTGAAGTGTTCGATGTACACAGCTTTGGGGGTGTGTTAAGGGAAGAGATGTCTGTCTGTGCACAAGGGCAAGGGATGGTTATGGGGAAGGAAAAGAGGTGGAAGGGCATTTCTGAGGCCAGTGAGGGTGCAAGAGGAGTCCTTTAGAGAAGCTGGAGAGCAGCATCTGTTGTGTTATGTTTCACAAGGCACACTAAGACACAGCAACTCAGGTAGCCCATGTTGACTCCCACATGCAAGGTACACACGGAGTGCATACCAAGTGGTAGGGGCTTGCTAGCTGAAGGAGGTTTCGGTGTGTGAGATGTATGAAGGTGAGGGTAACTGTTATGGCAAAGGAAAAAACTAAGTGTTGAAACATTTAAGAACTGATACTTTAACCAGTGCTTAAGGCAGTTAAGAAGTAAATCACAGCAAGGAAATTTAAGGATGTATTCCAGTAAAGCTGAAGCAAGTATTTTTAGTGGATGCTTAAAAGTTAAATGCGTGCTTAAAAACTTCACTCAGTTTTCCCCTTGGACAGAACTCATCTGAATTGTGTCATTTACTGCAGTTACATGTCTTGCTTCATAACTAAAACTTAACTTGTGCTTCCCACGATTTTATGAATATTAAAGAGAAGCTGATAGGTGCTCCAACTTTTAGGGATTTAGTTAGACTAGCCAATATTCTTCTGTTACTGCTTAGAAAAATCTAATTTCATATAAGAACAGTTCTGAATTCTCTGTTTCTGAGAATGTATATTAGTATTTTGGCAATCTCATTGCATAACACCTTTTAATACAAAATTAGTCCCCCCTAAGAGTATCCATGGTCATCCACATCATGTAATCATTAAGTAGGATATGATGTATTTTCTAAACAGAGTTTTTGACAACTTATGATGACCCTAGTCACACAAAAAACTATTGCCATGCTTGTCTTAAACCATTTGTATAACCTTCATTTTGATGAGACTGCTCTGGAATTACCGACCTGTTTAAAATGAAGCATGAGCTTCATTTTACTTGGTTAGAATGTGATTGAAGGAAGGCTTGATGAGTCATTGGCGACTTTGTGTTACTTTCTGAAATAACATACTATTCTTTTTTGATCAATAACAAATATGTTGTACAGAAGTACACTGCAAACTGGATCACTAAACATGTAATTACATGTTGCACATAACTTCAGGATCTGTTTCTATTGTTTTTTAAGGGCTGCCATTAGTGTTTAACAGCAACTATATGCAGCGTTACTTCCCGTTGAAAAAATATATAGAAAATGTTATGTCATAACAAAAAGATAAACAGAAAATAACTTTTTTCCAGTCAAACTAAACATTTATTTTCATTAGGCTACTCCTTAAAATTGCATTTAACACACACCCCTAAATGTAAAGGAAAATACATATTTTGTAAGACATTGATGCATAATACATAAAATGTATAAATATAAACAAGAACAGAGGAAAGTTATATATTATGCATGTATGAAAATTAAAATCAGCTTCTTTACAATTTAGATTCTGAGAAAATTGCTAAAGGAAAGAATTTCACAGGGAGCTGTTAAACATATACAGACAGAATACATCCTATAAAGCGTCAGTGCCTAAATTTTGCTATTTGGACAACGTGCCTTTAGCAGTAGTTTTTTTCCTCCTTTTTAAATTTAGTCATGATTGTTAAGGTTAAAAGGTCCCAATGTGCAATACACTGTCCTTCAACATAGCTCAGATCAAATATTTTGGGCATTTCCTTTGGGCAGTTTGCCATTGTTCTATTGGATTGGAAGATACAGGAATTTGACTGGCATGTCTACTAATCTGTTTTTTTCCCTTAGCTATTGAAAGCAAGTATTGTTGTGCATGTGCTGCAGCTGAAGTGGCTTTGCAATTGAAAACTTGCACGTTTTCTTTCTGCTTACACAATGATCTATCTTGATAGAATTCTGTTGACTGCTGCATAAAGTAGCAAGTGCCATCACCAAAAAGTACAGCTTTACTAGAATGGCAATACTTCTTTGTTAAATAGAAAAGGCTGTCTGTGTGATTTACAGTGCTGGCAGTGTATTAAATGTGTCACGTGGGTATTGGAGGACAAAATATCTTCTTGTGATATGCAGGCTCCTCCTGTAAGTCTGTTCTTGGGTCCTACATAACATATTCACTATTTTAACATAATGAAAATGGAAAAGTGGTGTGATGTACTTTTGTGGTGCGCTGCAGTTCTGTAGTTAATAATTTCATAATATAAAATAGATGTACCAATATGTGCTCACTATTCACATATTGTTAAGGTCAGAAAGTGTCATGAAACTTGAAGCCAAGTATGAAAAAAGGTTAAATGAAAAACAATTCTGTTCAGCAAATGGACTATTTCTTCTCTATTCTCAAATGTTTCTTGAGGAACTAGAATTTACTACTTAAGACACTCATTAAACAATTTTTTTATGTAGTAGATCTCTGGAAGAACACTGCTACTCCTTTGGACATACTTTCACAGAGATTAAGCCATTTTAAAAGATTAAAGCCAGAACCAAAACAATCTGGCCCCATTCCTGTCTCTGCAAACCATGTCTCTCCCAACAGCAACCAAGCAACCAACCAGTCATTTTATTTTGCTGACTATGTTTCTCATTTCTAATATTCAGAATGAGTAAACTACACAGTGTAGATCCTTGTCATTTTAATCCATGTGAACTAATACCTTAATACTTTTTTATTCAGGAAAGAATCATCTGCTAAGTGCACCATTTTGGACAGGTTACATCTTTTCTCCCTAAATTAAAACTTATGGAGGGTTTGAGTGTACCCAGTTAAAAACCAAAACAAATCAAACAAAAAATAATGTCCATCGTATTTTGCGATTTTGAAGAAGATACAGATTTCATATGCCATATTGATAGGTTATTAACGTGCTTGTAAAAAGTATCAGATTTGCAAATTCTTCACTCCAGTATGTTCTTACCATTGGACAAACAAAAGGCCTATAGGCATAAATTATGGTACTTGAACAGCAAGCATGCATCCAGCTTTGTGGAATGATTATGTAAAAATGTCACCATTAGCAGTGCTTGTTAACCCGTCACTTTGCCAGCACTTCCAGAACTGCTTGTTTCACATAATTCTTCAGGTTTGTTGCTTTCCCCCCATGTTTTAACAGATGCCATGCTGCTGGTGGTACCAAAGGCCTTTCAATGGGACTCAAAGTCTTCAAACACCATTGAGGTGACACTGAAACCTAAAATTTTCTTTGACTAGAAGAGAGAAAACTTACACCTAATCCTGTTAACTAGGCAAGGCTAGTTTATAGGCAACTGTTCTCACTCTCTGGGGCAGACCAAAATGGTAAAGTAACCAGTAGAAATCAAAGTGATAGATGAGCTCCAGAACAATGTCACTTGAAAGAGAAAATTGGTGTATTGCTCATATTACAAATTCAAATTGAAGCAACAAAATCTCCACAACAAACTTGTCTGTCTTATTGTTATACTGTTACTTTACTTTGTGGTGTGTCAGATGGAAGATCATTATTTATCTGAAATTACCTCTCCTCCTCTGCCATGTGCCTTGCATTCCTTTCCAGAGGTATACCCCATCAAACAACAGGCAGTGCATGTCGCTAACTGCACTCATAGTGTCACAAAATAGCATAGGGTAATGAAGAATAACAATAATGCTTCAAATGTCTGTAATATTGTGTGTTAAGTACAGTTCCTACAACATGGTTTTGAACCATCTGAAATTGTTTTGATCTCATGATGAAAGTATCTTCTATGAGAAATGTCAATGGGACAGGGATAAAGCAAAATAGAAGTGATTATTTAGAACACTGAAACCAAGGTGCCTGAAGTTGAGACTTTCAACCCAAATTTTGGCTGTTAAATAAGAGTTTCCTAGTGTGTCTGGAATTTCTTGAGGTTCCCAGGGCTGCAGTTCCCCTTGGCATCAGTAAGATACATAGGCAATTGAAACTCTTGAATATCAGGTGACATTATTCAAGATAATCAAGGTAGTAGTGCCTGAGGACTAGGCAAACCTTGAGGAATTTGCAATCCAGTTAAAGACAGCATAGAGGATAAGTGTAACCTAACCAGCATGATTGAAACAAGTTACATATTTGTTCAAAAATCCATTTCCTTTTCATGTAGGAAAGAGAATAAGTGAAGGCTTGAGTGATCAGTGAAAGAGGATAGGAAAGAAGAAGATAAAAAGGTGGACATGAAGACTGAAAGGCTGAAAAAGATCAAAAGATTGAAAAGTTGAAATAAACAGCCCACTGGCACAGGAAAAGTCCAGCCAAAAGTGTAGACAGTTTTCTGAAGGTACAGAGGTCCAGAGATGTATGCCTGTTTCTTGCTTTTCCTCACGGCAGCTACCATATGTATATGTATATAGATATGTGACAAATTTGTGTCAGAATGTAATGCAAGCTTAACTTCATTTAAAATAACACATGTACAGCTTGATTGATCAGTACCATGGTAAAGAAATCAAAGCTATCTGTGAGACCTCTTCAGCAAGAGATTTTATAATTATATTTGCAAATTACCTTTTCAGTTTCAGGTAAAAGTTGTACATCAGTCTGAGAGCTGTGTATGGTGTGCACTAGGTACCACTTAAGTTTTAGTTTCATTTCCAGTGAGCTTTGAAGGAACACATGAGTTGGTGAGTGAGTTTAATTTCTGTTTATAGGAGGATGACAAGCTAAATATATGGAGTGAGCGCACATGTCCCTACTTTTAGGCAACATATTATGCAGCAACTTGCTACAGGAAGTTTTTTTCTAGAATTCCCACCACTATTGTGAAACACAATTTTTGATCTGAATGGTTTTGTTTTTTTTTTTTTTTTTCCTCTTCCAGTTAAATGCCTTAAGAAAATTCTTAGGATGATTTGCAATAAACTCAAAGAAGGAACATGTTAGTTTATTCTTTGATTTTTATCTCTAAGTAGGAAATGGGCCACAAACAGGATACAAATGTGAAAATAAAAAACTTGATCCCTAGACATTTTAGTACTTTGAATATTTACTCAGATTTTCTCCCTCGCCTTTCACCATTCTACCTCATACATATTCCAAGATAGTTTTGCTGAAGTTGAACTGAGTAGGGTTTTCCATGTATCTACTTTTTGTTGGAAAAGTTAAAGTGAAATACAAAGGCAAACAAACAAGAAAAGAAAATGAGAGTAAGTCCAAATTTGTCAATGCTGCCTTTCAAAACTGTCACCTGTGAGAAACAGATCCTCAAGAAAAGGTTCACAAAGCTAGTAAAATAGGCAGATTTTAGAGTGGTTTAAAGTAGCAGTTGAAGTATTGCTAAAATGCAACAACAACACACCTTTAAAAGCTGACTGGTTAACATATGCAAAGGAAGTTGTTATGAGTTATCAGAATTTTTCTATCTGAGCATGCTTTGGCCACTGACTTTTCTCAAGGGTGTCCATAGAAACCACCTGCAGACTAAGACAGCTAAAGAGAAACTGCAGAGTAATTTAATCTTTTTTGCTTCCACATATTCTAGATTGGTATAGGAGTATATAACTAGGAGTACGTTCCTAGGTATATATTTCTTTATCTTTTAGATTTACTTTGTGTCAGTATCAATTTTGCATACAAACTCTGGGCAGTGCATAACCCTGAGAGTCCTACTTACCTCCTTGAGTTAATTTATTACACGATTAATCGTTTTCTTACAATGAATACAGAGCCTTTTTACACAAAGAAGCAAATAATCATTAATTCCCTGACACCACTTTACATGAATCATGTTGAATACTTTAACTACTCAGGTATCTGTAATACACCATTTCATTGGAGACTAACTGTAATGTAGTGCTTATTAATGTCCACTTCTTGCTAACATGTCCATGTGAATACCAAATAGATTACTAATATTAATGCTCTTGATACAGTGTGTTTCTAACATAACTATATCTTTTATGACCTGCATTAGGTGTTTGAAAAAAATAAGTGACTTGAAGAAGCAGGACTCTAAATTAAAGACTAAAATGAAGAACAAGATGAAAACATCTTTCTTCTGAAAAAGAAGATTCGTTATAATTACCTTTAAATTATTTAGACTCAGCATCTCAAACTTTCAAAATATGCAGAAAATGCATATGCACTAGATTATCAATTTTTTAAGTTCTTCATAGCTGTATGCTAATCATTGTGCTAAGCGCAAACTGACTTTTTCATGCCATTATGATCAATCAAAGTCTTTGTTCTGGGAATGATCACATAATTACACAAACGATTAAAGAATTCCCATGAATAATTTGTGCTCATTTCTCCCTGTTAAACCCATTTAACCCAGTTGAGCATGCCTTGCTGACTTCCTCAGAGACTAACATTTCTATTGGAAAGGTACAATACCCACTCTCCCCTTTAGCTGATAATTTTTTTGGCTTCATCCTGTTGCCTCAATGTTTCCCTGAACTTGACCAGCTCTTTCCCAAAGCACAATGAATTGACGCTTTTCATAAACAAAAGGACAAATAAACTGCTTTTATGAAGAAACCGTCAAAAGGAGAAGTACACATTTAAAAATTAATTTGACTATCTATCAGAATGGAAAATTCTTTCTAGTAGTTGGAACTAGTGTTGGGCGACATTTTTTAGCTTGTGATCCACGCAGGGCCAGAGCACCACGAGAAATTCATTGTCCCATCACAAGTATTCTAGTGTAGCTACTACACTCCATTCCCACCGCTTGAACACTCAGGTCAAGCTTTATGTTCTTGAGTCCTCTTCTAGGCTAAAAATAATGTTGCTCTTTAGCTATATTAAGATGAGGGCAAAAAGAATGTGGTTTTATAATAGAACAGTAAATATACTCTAAATTCCTGGTCTGATTAAATTTATGTTTTGATCTATTCCCTTCTCCCCACTTTTAAGATTCATCCTGAGTATCCTCATAAAAGTAAAATGCAAACTCACCAAGACTAATATGCCCTACAGTTTACTGTATCCTAGTTGTCACATATTAAATGTCCTGTAGAAAAGTACACCTACTTTTTTCAGCATGGAATATGTCCCTAAGAACGATTATAGTTGCAGATGATGAATTAAAATTCAAATATGAATATTAACTTGCTTGGCATTTTTGAAGATCTGTGGTTGGCTGCTGTAGGAACACACACATTACAGACACCCTTCTGGTCAACAGCATGCCTACTTTCAAACGAAAAGAGGCTACAATGTAAGAGCTGCAGGCAATGAAGTCACTGTAAGAGTGTAGGAACAATTTGTCGTGATGTTACTACACATGTTCTGAGTCCTGTCCTTTGCAGTATTTTTTACTTCTTCATACCCACACAGTGGAGAACAATTTCCTGTTCACAAGTCTTAGTAACTGACTGGTGCCTTGGAAAATAAATGACTGTTTTTAAGTACTTAGCAAAGAAAAATCCTGTTTCATGTCAGGTACCTGACTTCTCACATGCTGTAATCTACATGGAGCAATACAGCTCTCAATAGATTTTTCTACTTAGGTGTTTGTGAACTTCCATTTTTGTTAACTAATATATAAATTCTCCCCACCTACTTCTCTGTCTCCTCCCTCTTACAAACCGAAAATTAAAGACAGAAGGTGTCAGGTTTTGACAGATGCATTACTGCATGTTATGTGTACCCTTTAAGCTCTTTTTGTCTGATTTGTAAAATGTAGAGAAGTCTGTAAAATGTCTGTGAATTAGAGAGCATTTGTATGTAACTTGTAAGGAGGATTATCCAGTGAGAATCTCTGTATCACATACGTACATTAATGAAGTTTGGAGTAAATTAAGACAATGAATGAGATTCATATTATTAAATTTGGATTTTTCCATTGCAGACATTATGTCTAGACTGTCTTTACAGTCATCAGAAAGATTTAGGAGCTGCTAGAATTCAATTTACTGCACTCTAGGGTAGGCATCTACCTGAGGACAAGGTTAATTGAACCCTTGCCAACTTGATGGCTACTAAGAGAGGGCATTGTTTTAGGTGGCTCTGGTATTCATATAAGGCAGAAAGTCCAATTAAGATGTAGCAGATCAGATCAAAGCTCTATCTAATCCAACAGCCTATCTCCAGCTGTGTCAGGTACAGAAAGAGGTCATGAAAAAAGTCAAAAGCTGTGCCTGAGGCCTCAGCCACAGCTGAGCAAATAACAAAGAAACTGTAAAGGGGAGCCAAGGGTACCCTTGGCTTCAGAATATTAGCAAACTTATGCCTGCATGGCAGAAGCTAAAGAACTGAATGAGGACAATGTTGTCAAGGGGGAACTGGGTGTCACCAATGGAATCATAGAACTACAAGAACATTTAGTTTGGAAGGGACTTCTGGATGTCATCTAACTCATCCTCCAACACAAAGCTGGAATAACTTCAAAATTAGATCCTGTGGTTGATCAAGTTTATAATCTTCATTCTGATCAGGCTGTTGCTGGTGAAGCAGGGCAAGGATGAGAGAAAGTTGCAATCAGCAAGCACCTGGACTGCATCCACAGGGATCTCGGTTGGAATTGTCAGCAGATGCAGGAATAGATGTCTGCAGAGTGGTGAAGTGGTTCTGCAAGGGCACCTCAGGCTTAGGGGGAAAGCTCTTCCTCCTGCTGGTCCTTGCCGTTGCAAGCTTCCATTCTCCTGCATTATTGCCTGACCTCCCTTCTGTGTGTGCTGGTGGGGGAGTTTTTGACTGGTCGTGGGCTGTGGGTCCGTTGATTGCAGACTGCTTTGGGAGCCAGCTATCTAGCTCCTTCTCAGCCTCCCTTATGCGCTGCAGCCTTCTCACCGCCTGCTGCAGGAGCTCATTCACCTGGGCACACCTTTCGAAGACAGGTCTGCTGCCTGTCTCTGCCCCGGGAGAAAGGTCAATGCACTTCCAGAAGTGTCACACAAGAGTCACAGTTCTCTCAGGAAATAACTACCAATAATAAATATGATATTTTTGAGTTCTTTTACAATAATTCTTTATAATCATATGCTTCTGTTTAGAACATTAAAATCTGAGTACCGTTAGTAGTAAAATACATTTTGTTTCATAAGGGAGAATGTGATAAAATTCTACCATTATTAATTTTATCCTTTTCATTACTGTAATTTTTTACAGATATATATATATAGTGTGACACAATGATTGGAGACTTAAGGACTGTAGCATAAGAAGCATTTTAGTGTTTAATGAGATTCTGAAAGCAATGCTAATTTATTGCAGAATAAATGAGAATTTGACTATATGGGCTTAATCTTGTAGGAATGTTCAATGCCTGTTTATAATGTGGAGATCAATCATCTCATATGGATTTATCAAACTACCAGAGTTCTGGAGATGGACGCACTTGGCACTTTGCTGGATCAAGTGTGTTCCCTGTGTCTCAATAATTACATTTCTAGTAAGCAAATTCTATGTTTCTGACTTACTAATCTTGTTTCTGAAAGAAAAACAGCGTATGTGATCATCTTTTCACAGTTTCTTATTTAAAACCTCCAGGAATAACGTTTGGTAACTTCCAACTGGGCTCAGCATTAAGGTGGGTATGTGTATGAAAGTCACGAAGCTCTGAGCAGCTTCATTAAAGTAGCAATGGGGCAAGAGACAGCAGTACATGTTCAGGGCACGGAGGAGGAGAAGTTGCAATTTGTTACCTGTGCTGCCAACTGGCCAACCAGCCAAATGTGCGGCAACTAATCGGCATGTGTAGCTCTGGGCCTGACAGTGATTGATGCTTCTTTTTCAGTTTGTAGTTAGGACATGTCAGGGAAACAAGCTCATTGGGTGGGCTATGGAGCTTGTGGAAGAACTGAGGATACTACAGGGGATTACAGAAGAGAGAAATAGGAGGTTTTACAATCCATCAGAGAGGCATTTATGAGCTTATTGCCGGAAAGGTATGGAGATGATGATGGACAAACATCTACATGCCTTGTTACTTCAGCTGCCCATGAAACAACACACCAGTCAGATAAGAAAACATAAGTCAAAAAGTACTTCTGTGGTCCCAGGTAGAGAGCTATGGACTACTGTTATGCTGTTGAGAAAAAGTGAAAGAAAACCACACCAAAACAAAACCCAAAACGAGCAGTGCTGTGCATGATGGAATGAAGTCAGTCTTCAATGTGCTTTTCTATCTGTAGTCTCCAAAGTCTAATAAATGTCAAACACTTCAGCTTTCCCTGAATGAAGGTATTAACAGAGATAGTGTCTACTATCCAGATGTCTGTTTTTATGAAAATAGAAGAAGTCTAGTGTCTCTGAAACTTGCCAATGGCTTTAAAACTAAGTAGGCTATAGATATACAGTAAGGGAGGAAAACACAGGCAGAGCAGGAACATTTAAGCCTTCAAGCTAACAATGACTACCATATAATTCAAGTGGGCATTATGGAAGATGACATATTGTCAGGTTATTTAAAGTGTAAACACTGTTACAAGCCATGCCTGGTATCACAGAGGATGACACTCAAAATCAGCATGTAAACCAGAATTCCCCCCCCAGTATCTTTCTCTTGTAGTAATGCGATGACATAAGTTTCAGCTGTGTGGGAGGCCAAACTATTCAGTAGAAATACGGTTTCCTGAACATGCTAGTTT
This sequence comes from Pterocles gutturalis, assembly GCF_000699245.1. NCBI lineage: Eukaryota > Metazoa > Chordata > Aves > Pterocliformes > Pteroclidae > Pterocles > Pterocles gutturalis. The sequence goes on along the minus strand of NW_010138152.1, from coordinate 17,104 downwards.
CCACTCTCTGTCAACCACAAAACTAAATATATCAGTAGCACTGTGGTAAGTACTGTAAAGATGACCAGAAGGGAATTTGGTCAGATATAGCTGTCAAGGTTAATAAGAAACAGATTTTTTAAAAATAAGTGTACATACTGGTATGTCACATTGATGAATCCCACACTGAGCTGATATGCAAATCCATGATTCATGACCATCTTTGATTTAACTCAATGTTTTTAGTTATACAAAAACTTTTCTTTTGCTTCTGCCCTTTGGAACACTGAAATAGCCATTTTAAACCCCTTTCTAATGCAAAATTACAGAAATATTTTAGTCATCATTTCTCAAATAATAGACATAAAATTATGATTCCCAAACGTCAAGAATCTGGATTTGATTAAACATTTTATTAACATACTGGAGTTTGAACTGTACAAATGTAAAATGAATTCATAGTTATAGTTACCAATCTCTTTCTGCACCAACAGACATGACAGAAGACAATATGTATGTATGTTTTATTTATGTATGGATTCCATTTTTAATATCAAGTTACTTTATGAACATAATTATTTTAATAATAGAGTTACTCTGTGAAGAGTTATTCATTGCAAATGTTACAGTATCATGACATATTTTCAGATTTCAGAACAAATTTTCAGGCAAAGAGCTACAAGAAATATTGATCCTGGTTTACGTCTGTTTTCAAGGAACTGCATAATTTGTCCATGTCTTCTGATGTTTCACCATAGAGAGGATTTGGAAAAGAAGTAGCATTCGCATCTTTATTAAACTGATACTAAAAGAAAAAGCATAGAATGAAATTTAAAAACCAAGTCATTAAATTCATTTGCTAGAATGGACATATGAATGTCTGTAGATTCATTATAGAAGTGACATATGAAGTTCAAAGTTCGAAGAGAACTATAAAATCTCAAAACATTTTAGACCAGATTTTCAGCTGATGAAAGTTAGCATAGCTCCACCAAAACCACAAACTGCCAAATGATTGAGTTATCAAATTATTTAACCTTCTTCTGCATCTGTTCCCACCTTTGTTTTACTTGTCTCCAGAGCCCTTGCTCTAACACACATATAGTGTCATTTTGGGAGAATGTGCACAATAATGTAATTGCAGTGAGTCAGTAGTTTTAGAACGTGGTATTGTAACTTAAATGACTGGTTCTAATTTTCTTGAATGAGGAATGTACGAGAAAAGAGATAATACAAACTCTCCAAGTAAGGACTTCTGGAGTCAGGCAATCCAAACCTGGTCATCTTTCTCAGATTTCCAGAAGTGCTAAGATTATGAGTAGCAATATAACATTGTCTTTAAGTGACATTTTTCCCTTTCCTCTGCGAATTAATTTTATTTAATAGCCTTCTACTTTAGAAGGGAAACATGTTATTACATACCTCATGCCATGGAGAAACACTGATTTGAACAGAAGGCGAGGTGGCATTCCCGGGAGACTATGAAAGGAAAAAAGCTGCTTCAGAATATTTTTAGAGAGCTGTAAATAAAATTCCAAAAATATCCTTCCATGTGTCTACCTGAGTAATTCTATGGATCCAAAACTACAAGGCAATATTATAGGCAAGTGTGTGGCAACACTAGGCCTGCGTGGCTTCAGTGTTCAGAAAAGTGTGGGGAGAATGGTTCTTTATGAAATGTATAGAGGACTGCAAGTGCATGACTTGGGGGCATTTAGCTGGAGACAAGAGCTATTGCTCATGTTTTAACTGGTGATACACCATTCAGATTCAAGGCTTATCAGACTCAGAGAAAACTTGTAACTCTTGTTTTCCCTTTTAAGGGAAGACTTAGTGAAACACAGATTCTTCCTATCTTAAGGAAAATAAATGAAAATCTGGTACAGCACTGGACTTCAATCACAGTGCCTGGGGCTGTCTTCTATGAAAATGTCTCTCCTGACACTGTGCTTCTGTTTTCCAACTTGCTATTAAATGAAGCCTGTCAGGAATCTATTTTAACTAAAATAAAAACGTCCTGATAAATTGGACATGATTGTGATGGGAATGTTTCCAACTTGGATCTCTCACAAATCCCAACCTGTAAGTGAATTAATTTGATCTAATGCCTCTAAAATCAGGTGTAAGGAACCTTTTATAGAAAGCAAATGACATGTCATAGTTAATCCTGTTCAAAGCTGCGGTGGAATCTTATGTTACTGACTGTATAAAGGACAAGGAAGTTTTATTTTCTATTTCAAACCAAACTTAGTTCTTTCAATGATAATAAGGGTAGTATCAAACTGAGAGCAGGAAGGATGCTTTAAACATTTTGTTTTGCTCCTTTTACCTCCAAGGTTCTTTGCCTGTATTATTTTCAATGGTAAATCAAATAGCAGAGATAGCTGCATTTTAAGTCAATCGTATTTCTCTTGTTAAATGTAAAAATATAAATTTTGGCTACCATTACAATTTAATAATTAAATCTTGCCTTAAAATCTTTTATTGCAATATGTTCACTTTTAGATAGATATTTTATTCACAAACTTCTTTGTTACTCTAGCAATCTCTTACTTATGATCAACAAATGTTACTATTAGGGAAATGTGTGATGAAGTGTTTGTTTAGTGTCAAGGTGAATAGGAACGTGTCAAGGAATAGTAATGCACATTTAGGGTATTGGGAAGTGTTACAGAATTAAGTGAATGTGCAAAAGCAACTTGGGAGCTGAATAACACATTTTGTGTTTTTGGTGGTGGTGGTGGTTTTTTGTTGTTGGGTGTTTGCTTTGTAGTGGTGTTTTTTTTTTTTTCTTTTTTTTTCTTTTTTATTCTTCCCCCCCGAGAAGAAAAGAAGGAAAATCTCTGGGGGATTTTTCTTCTATATGTCTGGCTAAATATTTCACCCAAACCTCTTTTTTTTTTTTTTTTTTTCTCCGATTCAGCAGTCCACAGTCAATATTAGTTATAAACATAAAGATGTTCTCAAAACTGAGTTGGTTTTAAAGCTGCCCATGTTTTGAAAAATGTACTGAAACTGTTCTGAGTGATGCAGTGACTTTTAATTCTTCTTCTATTAAGTAGCAATCAGTGAGAGTTTACTCTGTTTGTTTTAATGGAAAACTTATTTGAGGACTACAACCAGACATTTTCCTGAATGTATAGAAGCAGCTATTGCTACTTACTTTTACTTTCTCAGATGAACTAAGGTCTTCATACAACGGGTTGGCAAATGAAGCACTAGCAGTTTCCTCCAGTTTCCTTGAAAAGTCAAGCAAACAACAGCAAAACACAATATCACAGAGATTGTCAAGGAACCAAACAGTTTCAGGTTGAAAAGGTTTGAGTCAAAAAATATAGTTAAATATATTTCCGACTGAGCTCTACTGAAACGAATGAAATCGAACCAATGTTCTGTGTAAGTCATGTCTAGGTTAAAATAATATTTTTTCCTTTGGGGCTGCTAAAAATATATATGCTTTTGGATATGCATAGAGCTAGTTGATGTTCATAAAATGCAGGTACAGTGCTATATATTAAGAAAAACATGATATCAGCTAAAAAAGCGTTTCTATAATGTATTTGCATGTGATAAGATCATGTTCTTTCTATGTTTTGCTACAATCACACTAGCAATTCAGTAGTTAACATGACTTTAGGCTCTGAGTTCAAGAACACTTCAGTTATTTTATTGTTATAAAAACTCATTTTTTTCCCAATGAATTAAGAAGAACTTGAATTTTAGGTCAAAATAACCAGAATTAGTTTTAAAGCTATAGAAGCTCCCCATACCATTTGCTACAAGGTCAGAAATCTTTAAAGAATCACTGAAGTTACTGGAATGCAAAGGTTCTTGAATGAACACAATGCCTTAAACAATTTATGATAGATTAATAGGACAAGTTGTACTAATTATGGGTCTGATGTCCATTATCTCAGCTGGAAGTTTAAAAATATGCTTTCCTGAAAGAGGCCTTCACGTATTCCTTTTTTTTTGTAAGCACTTATGACCTGTGCAGTTAATCCCATTAATTCCGCAAAAGCAAAGGATATTTGGGGATGGAACTTTGTGCCTTCATCTAATTTTTTTTTTCCATATAGATGACTGCTTGCTAATATTACACAATGCTTGAAATAATAAAAACTGTTCCAATGCCATATAACAAACAACAGCTGCATTAGTTAAAATTACTGAAGGAAGCAGAAACATGCTTCCTTTTTTTTTAAAATACATGCTTTTGAAGAGTTGCATTTAGGGTTTTTTTTTTCACTAATACTTTTATGAATAAGAGCACATACATGCCTTTGTGTACAGTGTGTTTGTACAGTATTCTAAAATAAAAAGTTCTGTTCCCTAAGGCTAATACTCAATCTCAATTACTGACAGATTTTCCTGTAGTGTTTCTATTCTAAACGTGCTCCTGCAGACGGTTTAAGCAGTGTCTCCCTAGGAACTGATAGGCAGGTTCTGTGTTACTGTGGCAGGTAGGACTGAGGGGACACAGCCAATGGAGATGTTGGGAAGCTGTTCTTCAGTGAGAGCCACAGGGGAAACACACTACATGGTTTCTTTTGCAAAGAATTAAAACCAGAATGGATGCTTAGGGGGAAGGCACAGGTAGGCTACAGAAATATGTCACCTTACGAGACAAATTAGTACAAGAACCTAAGTTTGTGTTTTAGACTAAACTAGATATGTGTTCTTAAAATTTTTCGCAACAAGACTTCCAGAAAGTACTTCCTTCTAATGCCAGTCTCATAATTCGGTTTGATTACCTGACACATCAGTGTGGAGAGCTGAATGTTTGAACCCTTTGATTTGTTCATTTGATCTTAATCTTAACTGTAATAAATCATGATATTCTGATTCCTTCAGTTAATTTAGTGAAGCTATAATATATTAGGTTATTTATATGCCTGCTAAATGTATATTTGCATACTAATCCTCCTGAATAAAGTCCATATAATGTACACAAAAATTGATTTTTTTACTCTAAAATCACACCCTAGCTCACAAAACCTGAGGGCAGAAGCAAACTCAGATAAGTTTTCAAGGAACTTGGCTCTGCTTCTAAACTAGTGCCCAAAGGGCCAGATTTGCATGCCTTAATTTTAGTGTCTCTTTTAGACATCACAAACCAACTGTATAGCCTAACAATGTGATATGGAATTAGACATCAGTTCTGCTTACAGTCAGTGGAGACACTTCCAAAGGACAACACAAGTCACACAGCTCACAGTGGGAACCACCTTTAATGTGCCAAGAGGCAATGATAAGGGTAGGGACAGGTCTGGATCTCTTTCAACCCCTACTTCCCCACTGAACTTAAACAATTTGTGCAAGGTATACACGTTGCTTGTTTGGGCAAGAACACGCTGAGTACTTAGGTCTGTCCTGAGGGGAGGAAGGACACTGAACACAGATCTCCAGCTTCCTCTGCAAGGAAGATAAATAACCATCAGGATACTTTGCCAAACTGTGGGCACCAAAAAGAGTGTTGGCTGTGTTCTTCATCAGCCTGTCTGTGGTTGCTGTGTTTAGTGCTGAAATTGGTCCTGTCTGTGTGTGTGAGGTTTTCTCAAACATGAAAATTGAGTCTTGCTCAGGTTGTCCAGCAGATTTCAGGTTTCACTCCACTTTAGATCTGAATCATGAAAGAGCATATGTAATTGGACACCTAATCTTAGGGACTATGGGAATCTTATGGCCCAAAATATGGGCACTGGTTGAATTTATGCACCCCAGATGTAGGTGAAGTGGAGAATTTTCTTAAGTTCTCTCCTGTTCTTAGGAACCTTTCTGCCAAACAGGGCTTTGGAGGTCACGTTTAATATATTACCTTACATGTAACATACATGTTACACATACATGCACATAGATGCATCTATATAACCTGTATGTGATTGTATTTATACAAACATATGTATGGTTACACTCTGTTAGAGAATGTAGTAAATAATTATTTCTAAGGGATATGAACAATTATCTGTAAAAATTTCTGCAATATTTTTGAGTGACTTAAAAGACCTTAAAAAATACACAAGTTAAAATTTAACCACATGTTGACACAAGTGCTATAATCCATCAGTTGGATGAGGTGCAACTGCCTAAAGAAGTCTGTGCTTGGGAACGGAGATGACATATTCACATTACTTTACATGTTGTGCATACATGCCTAGAAGTAAACTCAACACATTAAATCTTTAGTTAATTAGACATATGAAGCTTTTCTTATTAGAGCAAAGCAGTAGTATGCCAGCTCCAGTACTCTGTCGCCAATATAGATAATGCTGAGGAAAGCATAAAAGTGCAGTATTACTCAGTGGGGTGAGTGTTGCCATCTGGTCATCAGTTTACACCCTAATTTTAAACTACTTGATTGGGCAGTTTAACTAAATGTATTGCAGTGGCTTGAGTTAAGTACATTCTTGCAGTGTTTGCTGTTACTTGACATAAGTGAAACATTACTCTGATAGAAAATGATAGCTTATTGCTACAGTAAAGAGCAATATGCCCATCACAAGGTCCCATGATGTGAAGAAAGTTACGTATGTGTTACCACTGTACAGTAAGGGCAAGGGTAACTTATCACTCACAAAAATTATAGTCCAGAATAATTAATCAATGTGAAATAATTGTAAATCTAATTTATGAAGAAAACCCATAAATAACAAGTCCAGAAGACTGTACCAAGCAGGAAATAATTAGGTTTAAAAATGCCAAGCATAGGATGGTTTAATTAAAAAAAAAAAAAAAAGATACTCCAACATGTGGGTAAGGCAGCTCAGAGAGAGCTGGGTTTTCTAACATAACCAGCAATACCACAGTAGGAAAGGAAAGGATTCATCACATTGGGATGAGGTCATATGGATCAGAGCTTTGCTAAGCTCATCTGCATTTTTTAGAAGCAAAAACTACTGCCTTGTCATAGGTTCCTCCTCTATAACTTCTCAGAGATGGGAGAAAGCTGTGTGCTCCACGAAATAGCTGCCAGTGTATAAAGTGACTGCTGAGTAACATCATGCTTTTTAATGGAAATTAAAGTATCTAGATTTCATTTGTTTGAATGCAATAGCTCAGAATTTTGTACCTTTCAGTGAAAAATCAAGTACTTCTTTTAGACAGTGCACAAAGCTGTAGGAAATACAATACTAGAAGAATGTTTTTCATAAGGTCCATAACAATGACAAAATCTGAGTGGGCCAAAGATTCAGTTATAATTAAGGTATTAATTAAAATAATCCTTTAAAAGAATTTTTAATAGATATTCTAAAGCTTCTGTTCTAAACAGAAACTATAACTCAATACCTTAATTTAAAAAGCATTTATAAAATCTTTTACATTAAATTCAGGGTTGCAGAAGTGGGCTATATTTTGCAGATCCCACAGAAGAAATGGGAGGCGTGGTGTAAGGAGGGCAGGCTCCAAAGGCTGCATTTAGAATCATCTAAAAATCACCTGTATGCTTGATTAGGCTGTTAATATGTTGTCTGGGCTTCTATGTCTGCAGTTTGTACCTTTGGAGTCACTTCAGGAAACTTAATTATTTATTTTTAAAAAACATCTGTCCTTTGCATCTTGCCTCTCTGTGATCTTGAAGGGTACAGACTGAGAGATTTGCTATGTTCTTTCAGCATGTCACCTCTTGTTTCTTTGCAAGCTTTTGTATGTGTGGTGGTTGTGAGATGTACATTTCAGAAAAACTGAAGGCTTCTGACTGTAGCGTTGGGTTTCATCCTTCAGAAAAAAGTATTCTACAGAAGGAGGAATGGACGTGGACAGCAGCATTAGACCGATAAAACAACTCCAAAATGACAGTTATGGTTACTGCTTCCTAGCTTAGTTTTTCTTTTTCTCATAAAACTACACCTTTTTCTCTCATTCTACAAGAACAATATCTGTCTCCATTCCAGTTCACAGGCTGAAAACGGTTTAATAAATGTAATTCTATTGCTGTTCTGTTTATCACTTTGGGATATAGGAACAGAGGCATAGCCAGCAACGACCTCTGGCAGTCCTTCAGATCCACTTGGAGAGCCTACCCTGGAATACCCTATCCATTCCCCCACACCAGACCTCTAGAAGGGTATAGTTTTATTGGAGAAAGTCCTTGCAACAGAAACTGGGAATCATCATAATTGATAGAAAACCTTAGCCATGAAGAAAGTCTGAAATCACAGAGATTGCTTAGGCTAAGGAAAGCAGCCTGTAAGGAGGCATGACAACTGCCTTAAAGTACAGAAAAAACTTTTTGCAAGGAAGAAGGGAGTGATCTCTTCTTGTCCATGGTGAATACGAATGAACTTAAATTGTAAACAGATATATTAGCAGTCAGAAAAAACTTTCTAACAGCGAACCTTCTTTCTACCTAGGGTACCGAGACTGCCTGAAGATGTCATCAAATTCATGTTAGAAATAATACAGCTGAGTTTGTCCTGTGGCAGGATGAAAATTGGTCTCTGTGGGTCCTGTTTTCCCATTATTTTCTATAATTTTAAAATATTTTCTCAGAGCACCTCAGTTTTTCACTCTGTTGCCTGTGTGGCAAGTTACATTATTGATATGCTTTGGAAAATTTAATGTTCTGTGTTCATTATGGCTGACAGGACTGATAACAGCTGTAGTACATTAGCATTGCAGCTGATGGCACAGATCAAGAATAAGAAAAAAAAAACCAAGCTGAAAGGGTCTAGGGACATTGATTGCTCCAGAGGCAGTAACAAAGAAGCGTAGCTTAGCTGGGTGGAACGTGTTTGATTCTCACTTTTTAAAGTAAAATGAAGCATGAGAAAGCAACTGCGATAAAATGGAATCTAAAATCAAACTTTGCTTCTATCCGGTCAATAAGGACAGATGCCACTGAAGAAATGCCACTGAAGAAGTGGAGTAACTGGCAGCCTTCCCTTCTAGACTAGAAAACATCATCCTTGGAGCATGAACAGGAATGTGAAAACTTACAAGCTTTCTCTGGTTTGGGGCTTCTATGCAAAAGTTTCACATATCCCCATCTGGGAGCTGGGAAGTAGCTTGCATATCTGAATGCCATCGTGGTAATGAAGTACACTGCTGCCAAACCATGTGGTGGGCTGCTTTTGTCTATTAGGAAATAAACTTATATGATGACTTCCAGTAACTCCCACTCAGACACTGAAGCATTTAAATCCTGCAGATCAGAGATGAAATTCTTGCTAAAGAAGACAAGAAGGAGAGAGCAAAGGGGTAGCAGGGCATTCTTTCTTGTTTGAAAGGAGAGGTTAAGGTATTATCAC
>NW_010138152.1:0-7846 GCF_000699245.1 Pterocles gutturalis | reverse complement strand
AGGGAAGAAAAGGAGAGACAAATGTAGCTCTCAGATTCTCACCACTGTTAGTGACAACTTCTCAACCAGGAATTGTCTAGGGGGCCACCAGCCTATACTTAACTGCCTGCTACCTGGTTTTCTGGTGAAAAAATTGTTTCTGTTGAACTCTGAAACTTCTCCTCCAGCTCTTGTAGACATTCCTGTGCTATTTCCATTGAGGCATAGATGGACCCACACTCCATTTTAAAATGTCCTAGGAGCTAGCAGCTGTTAATATGCTGCTGGAGGACCATCTGCCAATGCCTGCATGAGCAATTTTATATAGATAAGGAAAAAGGAGACACTAATAGAAATTATTAAAAAATATGTAGCAAAAGAACTTATCAAAAGGCAATAAATATGGGCTCACGTGTGTGATACCTTCCCTGTGTAAGAATGGCCAAGCAGGCTCTCCTAATGTTCCTCTATTGCCCAATGACTTTAAGAAAACAACATGACCCAAGAAAGCTAAAAGTGGACATACACCTTAGAAGTGAAAATGAGTTGTAGGAAAGTATCATTCATGTACACAGTTAAATTCCTCTAGTTCATCAAATCCTCTTAAAAAAAAGTATGAGTAAAATCTCATGCCTCTGTGTGGTGCTGTCACCTTGTACATTTTACAGACTTCTGCAAACACAAGTCACTTCTTATTCTAAAGCCTTATCTTAATATATGACTTCAATATGATAACATTGGCTGCATTTTGAATAGTAATTTCTGTTTAATGATTAAGCAGTTAAGTAATAACTTGTCTGAATTTACTACTATGTTTCCTGCTGTAATTTTTGCATACCAAATCATGCTAGGCTCTATGAATTTGAGGAGGGAGAGACAAATTGCCTGGGTAAGTTTATCTTCTCAAATCAAAAGATTCAGATTTCACTGTTTTCACAATTTCACAATTTTAATCAAATTAACATTTATTAGCTAAATTATTTCTTGAAAAGATGCCTGTAGAATGCATTTTAAGTTACATGTTAAGTCAACTGTGATTAAAAACAAAGAAGAAAAATTTTTATTCTATACAGTGGGAAATATGATTTGACAATCTTAATCAGTTTGTAATAGACAAAACCTGGAATGACAAAAATTTATGTCATCATAACTTACCTTTTTGGCAGCTCCACTGAAAACAATCAAGACCAGAATGAGTTTTGCTGTATAAACTATCTAACTCTCTGTTGCACAGCTCTGATTCTCTTCATGTCAGGGCTGTAATAATTTCTTAGTGCCATAGTAAGAAGATCCTCATTTGTCCCTGTTTTACTGTGTACCCAGTAGGACACTTAGGTGTTTGGCATCATATTTTAACAGGGTAAATTTTCATGTACAAAAAAGACTCTATTTTTTTTTTATCATGTATAATTACAATAATGGAAAAAAATATTCCTTGAATACAAACATGTGGGTAGAAGAGAAGTGGATGGCAGTGCAGCAAAAGTCAAGCAGATGGTTATTAAAGAAAAATGTAAAAGAGAGTGTTTAGAGCACAGGACAAATTGTGTAGGAAAAAATAATAATTTGTTGATTAAAACACCATTAAACATTAAACATTTTTTTACAAAAATATTAATTGAAATTACAAAAAAAAAAAAAATCAAGCAGCTCTTACAATGCAACTAATCTTGCACTTCTGAGGTGCCTTTCCACACGTGTACCTTAGCAGGTTGTATAAATGTGAATGAATTAAGTCTTTAATCCCCAATGAAGTAAGATAAGGATATGCTACTATTCCCACTTTAGAGAAGAGGAAGAGGTCATAAAGAACATAAGTGAAGCTATGCACTCAGTTAACAGTAGCACAACCACTAAATGTTCTTGCTTTAACATTTTTCTTCTGTTTGCATTGACAAGTCTACCTGTCAGGGGTAGCATGCAGTGTTAGGAGACATGTCAGCAGCAATAATGTCAGGATAGGAGTCTGCACAGTTTAGTAGGTAGTTTGGGAGATAACAACATCCCCAAAGAGAGAAAGGTCTATAGCAGAGCACAAGTTTAAAGGAAAAGAGACAGCTTTGAAGACGAACTCTGGAGAAGAAAATGAGGGGTGAGGGAAATCTAACATGAAAATGGACAAGGTAATGCACAACAGGAAGTGCTGAACAGGAGTCAGGGACAGTGATAGGTACTTGCTGACTGAGAAGGATCTAGCAGAATAAGTCAAGAGATGGGCAGAGAAGAAATACTAGTGTTAGAGGAAAAGAAGAAGCAGCAAAAAAAATTATTTTTTTAATCTTAAATTTGGGAGGAGAGAGAAAGCAGAGATTATCAGAGGATGACAGGAAGGGCTAGGAAATACGTCTGTGAAATAATAAACTGTCATTCTAAGGCATATCTTTAAACAACTCTGAAATCAAATAATTGGATTAAGAGATATCTCTAGTACTACTAGTACTGTTATTCAAAGAGCTTGAAATTAATTTTGAAATAAATCACTACCGACTTTGCTAATTTTTTTCCCTTTACTAAAGATGCAGTTTATGCTGTAGGGTGTCAGAAGATAATTTAGTTGCTGTTTGCAGAGTACTAATAGTAAGCATAGCGCTGGATGGAATACACAGATTTGGAAAAAAAATAAATCACCATCTAGAGCACCCATTCACCATGAGTAAGACAGGTCCTTGTACCACAAGCCAAGAGGTCTGTACTGGGGCAATCCCAGTGCAAGTTGGCAGTACTGGATAATAGTGTGAGACTATTCTGGCTTTCGCTGGGGTAGAATTAATTTTCTTCCTAGTAGCTAGTATGGGGCTAGGTTTTGGATTTGTGCTGAAAACAGTGTTGACAATACAGGGATGTTTTCATTGTTGCTGAGCAGTGCTTACACAGAGTCAAGGCCTTTTCTGCTTCTCACTCCACCCCACCAGCGAGGAGGCTGGGGTTGCACAAGAAGTTGGGAGGGGACACAGCTGGGACAGCAGACCCCCACGGACCGAAGGGCTATTCTATACCATAGGATGTTATGAGCAGCATATAAAGCTGAGGGAAAAAGAAGGAAGGGGGGACTTTCGGAGGGATGGCATTTGTCTTCCCAAGTAATGGTTATGAGTGGTGGAGTCCTGCATTCCTGGAAATGTCTGAAGACTTGACAGCCAATGGGAAGTAGTGAATCAATTCCTTGTTTTGCTTTCTTTACATGTGTGGTTTTTGCTTTGCTTATTAAACTGTCTTTATCTCCACCTATTCTCTCCTCCATCCCACTTGGGCGGAGTGAGCAAGGAGCTGTGTGGTACTTATTGCTGGCTGGGGTTAAACCATGGCAGAGACGAACCAGTAGGGCAAATGGGTGGAAGGAACAGATAAGGTGACACTGGTGAGCCACATCTAAAGAACCACTGGCTAAGATGTTGAATAAAACATTAAAACTGAAGGTCAGATTGTAAGTGTGTCTGTAGTAATTAAAGGAGAGGGGGCAAACGTTATGGTTTCTAACAAAGGTTGCCTAGTTCTGCAGCCTCACAGCTTACATGTTTTCCAGTCTATTAAAGCTTTTTATGAAGAAGCCTAATATTTTAAAATAGACCCCTCCACTTTTATTCCATCCAGTTATCACAGGGAAAGTTCTCAAATGTGTGTAAATATTGAAATACTTAGGGCAAAAATATCCCCCCCTAGGTGCGTGTGGTACTCAGTAGCTTCAGGAAAAGTTATGAATCTGCCTCAGAGGTTTCATGAAACCATAGATACCTTCTATTTTTCACATTTAACTATAATGTAAAAAATCAGGGCTACTGCTATTAAGGTAGATAAATGGTGAATTTTATAATTTAGGAATAATCATACAATGTTGCAATTAAAACATTCTAAGCAGTCAAGTTTTAACTGTTTCAATATGGGATCCACTAAGGTCAGTTTTTGTTTCAAAGCCAGGTTTTATGCTTAGTGTTGCCTATGAAGACAAACAAGTGATTTAAAAGTTGAAACCAAAGAGATTGGACAGTTAGCCATTGCTTTGTGACACATTTGTGTCTGCTTTACACAAAATAAAAGTTTCACTTACGTTTCTGGCACTTTCTTCTTCAAAAGGAAATACAAGGCAGTAGCTGTAATTTTAATCAGCAAGAAACCAATACCCAACCCAATCCAAATATCTGAAAAATCAGAGCAATCAAAACCAGAAATAAGTAAAAGTAAACACTCAAAAAATGAATTGAAAGATATTTATTTCTGTTTAGAGACCCACCATTTTGAAGAAGACTTGAAGTTGGAGGCTGAAGAGGCTTGGCACTTATGTGGCAACGGTTTCCTTTCCATTCTTTTCCACATCTGTGAATAAAACAACAATATTTGAAAAAGGGAGAAGCAAGGATCATAAACAGTGACAAGCACACGAGAAATGCATATGCTTTTGAGCACTTTGTCCAGTGACTAAAGCTCAGCCAGGAATCACAAAGAGCAGAATGATATGTAAGTCAGAAATACAAAAAGAAACTTAAGATGAAGAAAAAATAAGACACAACAAAATTAAAATATTAGAATTGGCTTCTTTATCCACGTTGCCACCATATCGTTCTCTCCCTGTTATCCCTCATGTAAGGTTAAATACATTTCTGAGCTGAGGATCTGGGACCCTAATGTAGAGAAAGATACATGAGTAGAGATGAGAAAGATGTTTTTCTCTTCCTACTTAATCTCTCTCTCCTTTTTTTTTTAAATTTTCTTGTGAAAATTATACCCCTTCAACAAACACCTCTTCAAAACCAAAGCACTATATTTGAGCTAACAACTGCAACCACTTCAAACTATTCTAAATTTGCTGTTTGTTTCAAATCCAGTCTTGATTTGAAGTAACCAAAATACAAACAATCTGACACAAACTTTGATGTTTTACTTTACATTTATTGCTTAAAAGTTAATCACAGTCACCAAAAAAGTGTGTGTCATTCTCACTTCAATTTGTCTGGGTTTAGCTTTCAGCTACCTGGTTTTATTGTGGTCTTTTCCATCAGAACTAAGGGAACTTGGAGACCAGGTGAGGGTCGGCTGCCTCTGCTGAGACAGGTGGCACACTGTGCAGCTCTTCAGGGTATCCCAGGGAGCTTCAAAACAGCTGCAGGCACCTACTTTTACAAACCCCAAATGGTGACTAGTGTAAAGGGTTCTTAGAGCTACATATTGACACCTAAATTTCAGGCACTCCACTTGATGAGCTGAAACCCACCCTCCATGTCACACTGGAATGACTTCTATCAACTTTTCTATTATTTACATGGCTGCTGGTTTACGAGTTTTGTAAATTTTCAAAAGTTTTTTTTTTTTTTTAAAGGAACATCAGAAAGAAGTGATGGTAATAATCTTGTTTCAGTCCTACTAATGTCACACGAATAGGAAATTAGTTTCACTTGTCATGATTTCTCTCTTTGCCATTTAACAAACTATTAATGTAGGGGGATTGCATATTGAGTTACTTTCTCACTGTAACACTAACATTTTTTCACAGTCATCAATTTTTATAAAGTAATGTGTATTTTGTCATTGTGGTTTCCTCTCCTGCCCTTAAATGTATAGTACGAAAATTCACATATACATAATTAACTCTTCATATTAAGACTATTTTATTTGAACATATGAGAGAGAACTTCATGTTGTTTTTCATGGTTTAGCACATGGTGTTGCCTATGTGCCTTATCCTAATAGTTGCACACTGAGTTAACTGATTCACTATGGAGGGAGAGGAGTATTTCATTTCCACAGAAAACGACTGAGCATGGTGGATGTAGGGAGAGAAAGGGTAGGATAATAGGAGCATCAAGAATCTGTCCTCAGCCTTGGTGAAGTTTAGGAGAATCCTGAAAGGATCAGGGCATGTCGGAAAGCAGATTTATATCCCAGTCTCAGAAATGACAGGAGTAAGATGACTTCACTGAAGACCAAAAGAGGCTTATGTGGGATTTGTTGCATCTCAGGCAACTACTGAAAAATAATGGGCAAAGAACGTGCTGGGAGGAAAGTACCAGCCCTACTCAAACACAATGGGCAGAGAGATTTATTTAATCCATCTTACCCTACAGGCCTAAGTTTTCTCTGGTTATAAGGTTACCTTGTTCAAGGTTAGTAACTGGAATACTAATTAATCCTATCTTTAGACACTGGAGTCAGTAGCATATTCTGACATGCTCATTTTAAAGAAAAAGTGGCACAATTTCAGCTGACAGCTCTGGCTGAGTGGAAGACCCATTGTATTTAGTGACTGAAAATACCTGGTCCCTTCAGACCTTTTTCTTCAGCATATCATGAAAAATCATGTCATTCATAAGCTGTTCTTTCATGTGGGCAGATGATTTTATACAAATGTCAAATTGCAGTTGGGCTCATAGCAAGCCCTGCAGATCCATGTAGAAACATTGCAATCTGATAGTTAACACCCATGAAAATAATTTTCTGATTGCTCTTGATTGTATAATTTCCTTTCTTCCCATTTACCAGATTTTCTGTTGAGCTAGATATGCTCTTAACCAAAATTGCCCTCTTTCTTGTCACAGCAGAGCTTCCTTGACTATAAGAGAAAGAATGAGAAAACAGAATTGCAGCTGTGAACAAGCACTACTCAGATACGGCAAGAGAGGGGCCACCTGCTGCTCTGGAGCCACTGGGGCATGGTTCACAGAGCTGCGGAGAAGTAGTTCTCATAAAGCAAGTGTGTGTACTGGTAGAGTAGGGGAAAATCCTAAGTAATAACTAAATAGATCTTCATATGCTATATTTCTATGTATTGATGAAATATTTCCATATATTCTTGCTGTGTTTGAATTATGAATTTAAAAAATTGAGCACCCTTTAGTCTTATAGATAACTAGTTTATTTTCCCATACATTCATACAAGTTTTATAATCAACTAGTACCTACCTTAGGTTGGCTACTTATTCCCCTCCAAATCTCTGAATCCCAGCAGTATTGGTTTATGTTACATGACATATACCGCTTACGAATGTGATGTCAGACTATCAACATGTAATTTTGGCCAGTGAAATTATTTTTCCACTGTCTGGAACTAGGTTGTTAACAAAAGTGTCACCTTATAATACTGCCATTGCTTATTAAAAAAAAAAAAAAAAGGGCAATAAATTAAGGTGGAGCAGAGATAGTATCTCTGAAACTTGGTACGTTATTAGGACAAATTAAAAAAAATGGGTGGGAAAAATATTGCAAATCATGAAGCATGGAGACTGTTTATAGGGAGAGGGAGAAGGCAAAGCAAAAATACATAAAGATAATAAAGCCAACATAGGTCATCCTCAAAGACCAAGATGGAAAAGAAGTGCAAAACAACAAAAAACTTAAAGAGTGTGTGTATCAGTTGGTTAAGAAATCCCGTTTGTATCTTCACACATTAATTTATTTGGTCATTTTTATCTTTGTCAGGGGAACCTAGCAATCATCGCTGCCACTGAGGTAAAATACAAGACTATCAGAAAAATCCAGGTTATGATTTGTAGATTCATTCAATTCTTCCCTGTTTGACTGTTCATTACTTACAAAATGTCATCTTCTTAAGTTAAAAAAACAAGAGAAAATAAGAATTACAGTTAGTTGAGAAGCTTGAAACTTTCAGTGAGGCTGCAAGAAAAACATGTGAAAATTGTTCATTAACATCTTTGGCTCTCAGCTGATGAGAGATCTCAGCTGATGTGCTGCCCCTGGCTTTTACTGAAGTCAAGCATTTCTGTGCACAGAATAGAGGGGAATTTGTCTTAAATATCCAAAACAATCTTGTTTTATAGATATGTCACAGATCCTGATTTAGGATCCTGCTGACTCCTTGACACATGGAATCCTGAAGTGAACTTCACTCTAACAGCAAAGTGCAAGGTTTTGCACTTGG
>NW_010138151.1:0-78483 GCF_000699245.1 Pterocles gutturalis | reverse complement strand
CTGGAGACCTCTGCTTTGGGAATCTGCACAGGGATCCTGTACAGCGGTGGTAAAAATTGGTGCTTGTGTGGATGGAAGCAAAGGCACAAACTGTATTCCCAGTTAACGCTGCGGGGCAGCTGTGTTTTGTGCTCCTCGCCCTTGCCACCCCAGATGAGTTTCCCTGCCAGCTCTCATCCTGCTGTCACCCTCATCCATGCTCTGCACTCACCCCCCAGGTGCCCGGGGCTGCCTCCCGGTCCTGCTGCTTCCCATCACGCAACTTTTCTCCCCACTCCGCATCCCAGTCCCTTCCCTGGTCCTCTGGTCTTCTTTCAGTCGCCTCCTGACAGCTCTCCTGTGCAGCCCGAACCACATGGTGATGATCCCCACCAGTGGGAACAGCTTCCTCGTGGGTCCAGAGCCTGGAGCTTCCCCTGCCCCCCACCACATCTCTTTGCCTCTTCCCATGCACCACCAAATAGAAAAAGATGACATTGAAAGTGGTATCACTTGGATATCCTCAAGGATCTGGCACGATAAGGGAGCAAATGCTGCAGTTGTTTCTCAGGTCTTTCATATGTAGGTCACCATAACTTGACTGGCACTTCTCAACAGTAAAGGCTCTTCAAACTGACAGTCTGTGGGTCCGTCTCCCACAGATCTCTCCCGGTTCTGCGTCATTCAGTTTGGACAGAAAAAACCCCGCAACAACCACATAATCCCACAGCAAGCAGAGGGTTTCCAGGCAGCTCACGTGTCTGTGTGCACTGTGTGTGGAACAGAAATGGTTTCTGGCCCTCTCCCTCCCTCCATATGTCTGTGTGCCAATTAACACTGCTCTGATTGCTCCCTGAGACCTACCTCCATCTGCACAAGACCCTCTCCCTGTGCACAGGGGCAGTTTTGGGAAGGTGCAGGCAGTGTGGCTGGGGGAAGGTGGTCTGTGGGGTGGTGAGTATGGCTGGAAAGCTGTACGAAGTCTCATGGGAACATGCCCATGGTGCAGAGCAAGCAGACTGCGGGACCGTGCTGGAGGCAATCAGGCATGGCCCAGCCTGTGCAGGAGGTATGGAATTAAGCATTTTTAATATAAGTACTTCACATTTTCATTGCCCTTTTTCTGAAAAGTTAAGTTTTCCATATATTCAAGCCAATACAACACTTATTTTACTGTAAAAGTAGCCTATGCCACTAGAATAAGTTGCAAAAATCAAACCAATAGAGTTGATGCCCTGGAGACCTATTTCACCAACAGCTTGTCAAGCCTTGCTGCTGCATACTGCAGCTCAATACTGAATAAAAATATGCTACAACAATAACAACAACAATATGACAGCAACAAAACCCATGGTAGTAATAATGTGCATGCCTTTTATTCAAGGCCATGCTTGTTTCTTGGTAGCTAATGCATATCCGATAATAGCTGTTTTCAATGATTGTTAAGATGTTCAAAAACTAATCAGGGACAGAATTACTGAAGGGCCAGGGGGAGGAAACCCCGACCCTTTCTGTACCCCATCAGCACAGAGCCCAGCTCGTGCCTTTCCTTTCCCATACCAGGTCTGTGCCATCCTCTTCCCAAGTCCCCTCAGCAATTAATATAAGCTCACTTCTAGCACAGGCCTTTCCTAAAGAAGCAGCTCCCCCTGTTAATAAGGGGCCTCCTCATTTGTGTGAAACTAAGGCTTATAGTCCTTTCTTATAAGCCATTATCCTAAATTTCCTACAAGGCACAATTTATGTTGTCTGCATAAAGAAACAACTGTCTGGGACCATGGGTCTGATATGCAGTCTCCTCTTAGTGACAGTGGCTTGTAGAAACTCATCCATGTAATTTGTGATGGGGTTGCTGAAAGTAGCAAGCTTATGAAGAAAAAAAGGAGCAAAAATAAAACCTATTTTCTTACTGCTATCATCTAACTAATCCTTTAGAGTCTGGGTCACTGACCAGCTCATGCAACATATGGGAGACAGCATAAGGCAAGGAGGATGCTTATTAAACTAGAAAGTTTCATGGTAATTGTACTAGAACTTAAAACACGATTAAAGTGCAAATCCATGTGTGAGTTCATCAATAATCTCTTTTTTATAAAAAATATATATATTTTCCTTAAACTAGGTTTATACAGGCACAAATCAAATAGGAAAAGAAATGTACATAAATCACAGTGTGGTTAAGATGTAAAACTAGAGTAACCAAAAACATCTTCTGCAGACTTTTATCTGGGCACGTCCACTGCATAGCATAAAGGGGCACCTGATGTTGCAGAGACTCGTCAGTCTTCACAAAGAGCTGAAACTACAACCACCGCATGCCCCAGCGCTGACACATCCAGCCCCTGGCAGCTGCTCTGTGCCTGCACTGCCTCCTCCACTGTCCTAGGGCAAGCTGCAACACCTCACTGGCTACAAACTTGTGCAAGGTCTGCCCTTGCAAAGGGTTGGGAGGCTTAATTGCCCATGAGGTGGTTTGAGGACTGATGCAGAAATGCAGAGTATGTGAAGTTACTGATTGCTTATATTGTCCCTTTTATTTATTTTTGTACTATTATTTTATACTTATGGTTATGTTTATATTATTTATGTTTCTTATATTTTATATTTTTATTTGCGTATTATTACTTGTATTATTTTATATAAATAACCAGGAGAGAAAAGGAGGAGAAATTTTATGTACTGTTACAGATGCCAATCTTGCTGGCCACTAACAGCACAGAAATAGGAGAGTGATGTTAGAAATCTTTGTTTTATCAGAATCCGTAAGGCTTCTCCATCAACATTCATGGATTCAAGTGTCCACCAGATCGCTGTGTTGCTTGAAAGACATGACTGAACCACGTAATAATTGTTTTGCTGGGACAAATCTTACACTACATTGCTCTCAGAACGATACATCTTACAAGAGACTTAAAGCTGTTCACTTGTATGAACATATGTATCACCTCAGGCTCCAGTCTTGTCAATTCACCTACTCTTTGCCCAGGGGGAACCCTGACCCACCAGGGTGCATCTCCATCCCACTGCCCTCACTGGCCTTCCCACTCCCCCTAGCAGCTCTCCCTAATTGCAATCCTCCTGCATGAGGAAACTGCTGTCCCAAGAGTCACATCTTCCCTGGCTGAGACCTCCTGCATGGCAAACCCTGATGGATCTGCCCCCTCCAGGTCCTGCCGCAACAACTGCCTAGTGCCCTGCTCTGTTTGTCACTGCAGAGATCTCATGTTAGGAGGAGGAGGAGGGTATCCTCTTCAAACAGTCACACAGCCTGGGGCAACATCCTCTGTGAATATCCTCCTATCAGGAGCTCAAGGTCATCCCCTTGTTTGTCTCAGTGAGTCAGTGTCACATCCAGCACTACACGCCAGTGCAGCAAGAATCCTGTGGGGGTATTTTTTCCCACAGAATTTGTCCAGCTCAGAGCTTTCTCTTGAAACTCTCGGGCTTTCCTTTGGGCTTGTTCACAAAAAATACCTAGCTCTTTTCAAGAAAAACAAGTGCCCACAATAGCTTGTTTTACACACTTTTGTTTGGAAGGCTTTTCCTAAGGATGGAGGACTTAGCCTTGTGGTAAAGGAGCACACGTTGCCCACCGCCTGCATGGGCAGGCAGCGTGGTCCAAGCTGAGGGGAGACCAAGAGAAAGAAGCTGTGGCAGGGCTGCAACTGGAGAGTCCCCAAAACCTGGATTTTTTTTAGCAACGCTTCATCTGGTCTTCGGGTAAGGAGGAAAGAACAAGAAGAGGCTGGAACAAAGGATCAAGTGGCAGAAGAGCCTGGCAGGAGCTAAAGGGAATAAGAGAATGGAGACTAGAGAAAAATGAGGGAGTTACAGAGGTTTGGGATTTTTTAACTAGAAAAGGAGAGAAAAGGAAATCAGATGAAAAGGGGAAAAATTAGGAGGGGAAAGAATGAAGAAGGGGAAGAAGACAGGAAGGGGGAGTGGTATAAGAGAAGGCAGAGCATAAGTGGGAAAAAATACACTGTTTATATAGGTTAATTCTATGTTTTATTATACTTCCTCAAGTGAAGATGGGAGCCAAGGAAAGGAAGGGTCCAACTGCACCCTCAGGCTGGTGATGGGGGATAGTCAGTACCTTCTCTCGGAAAGGGAGGAGCCCATTGGCACTTTTGTCTTTCCTGTTTTGCCTTAGGAGAGCCGGGTTTACAACTGCTGGGAAGGCTGGAGCAGAAGCTGCAGCCCTCCAGGCAGCCGGGAGGAGCCTGGCTCTGCCGACAGCTGCGGGGACCTGCTGTGGTCTTAACTGTTCAAGGCCAGCAGTGATTTTCCTTAACTTACACGCAGCTTAAGGAAAAGGTACCAGTAAGCCACAAGTGCGTAGGCATCCAGCATGCAAAAGCCAGACCAGTAAGGGTGTTTCCAAAGACCGTGCACCCTTCTGTGGTATTTGGAGGTAACAGTGGTCCAGCCTCTCCAGCAGCATCCCCAGCGATGCATTCTTATGCCAGGGTGAGGGCAAAAGGGGAGGGATGAGAAACATGAACACACCTGACAATTCCAGTTTTCCTTTTAACAAATAACGTTGGCTTCTTTGAAGAAATACTGCCTCAGCTAATGGTTTAGCCCCATCTGAGCATTGCCAAAGCCTGTGTTTTGATACAGCACATTCAACGGAGTGCCCTCGGAGGACAGTCCATATCTTTGCTGTCTCTCGCAGAGAAGGCTGTACTGAGCCAGGCAAGGAGCCGCTTCATTTTGTTTGTTTTATCATTGTTAACATCCCCTCAGTCCCGCTCTTGCAAGGTCAAGATTGTTTGGGCTTGACCTTTTTAGGAAGAGGCCAGGCTTGCCACGACAGGGTAACAAAAGCAGCAGCAGCGTTCTCACCCAAAACTAGTCCAAAAGATCTCAGCACAGAGGCAATGCTGTGCTCATGAAGTCAGAGAGAGTCGGGACTCTCCAGGCTGCTAAACTGCGTGTGGCCAGATTTCTGCAGAACAGGAGCTGTGCATACGGGAAATGCCAGAGGGCTTTTCACTTAAACTGAGCCTCCTGTCAGCTTGCTCTCCAACTGTTCAAGCTGTAGACAGAGACTCTCAGAGCTCAGCTCCTGCTCATTTTAGGTGCTGTAAGGAGGCCAAAACACTTGAACCTCTGGCATAATAACCTCCCCTGTGGTTATACACTGATGTCATAAATTCGGAATTATGATGTCAATGAAAGCTGCTGAAAAGGAGAAGCTGGGCAGGAAGGAAGGAGCCTTAAAATGTTGACATATATCTTAATGAGAAACTTAATCCAGAATGAACAGCCAAGGCAAATGATCTTGTAGAGAGAGGCGTTCTCTTCAGGCTGCCTCAAGCAGACAGTTCCCCCTCCAGCACATCTTTGAGGTGCGAGGGCAATGCAAGGAAAGGACAAATTACAATTATCTAACATGGCTGCATAACTCATCCAGGCTTTTTAATTTTTGCTTTCTAACCATAATGACTGAACAGCCTGAAGGAGATTTCTTTAGCTTACAACAATCTGGAGCAAATGCAGGTCGCGTAGCGCTGACAGCCAGACTCCACAGAGCAGCTGAATTTGCTCCCTCTAGCTACATATTTATTCTAGGTAATTCCATGGGTCAGATTTTAAAAATGTTCATCTCTTAGAAGCTCCTGCTAAAAACCCGTTCACTTGCACAGAGACCCAGAAAACAGGTCACCTCATAGCTGTAACTTCGGCACCTCAGACTAGACCCAAAAAAGCAGCCTTTAAGATATAGATATGTCCACTATAAATGAATGAAGTGTCTAAATTAATTTAATGTCATTTGTAAATAGCCAAAAGATGGTAAAAACAAACCTGTGCTAAGTTGGCACTGTGGAGCTGGTGGGGAGGAACCACTTTTCATGGAGTCCAAGACCTCAAGCTTTCATAAAAACACAAACAAAATGCAAGGTCCAAAGCAGTGCCTGGTGACACTAACACCTAGTTTGGTGACACTAACAGCGTAGCCAAAGGAGGCACCTTCTGGCACTTCCACATTTGTCAGGAGACCAAGGGGAACCCATAACACTGTGAAACATCCTGATTGACAAAGGCCCATGAGCAGCTTTTGCAGATGAGCCCGTCAGTATAACCACTGACACAAATAAGGTCTACCAACCATAGTGCTAGATGGCAGCTTTGGCTGAACTGTCATCAATACCTCCATGTAAATTATCACTTAATCTTCTACAATTATTTAATGAATTCAGGGTGCAAAGTTGTTCCATTAAGAAAAATTAAACTGCCGCAGAACTGCATGACTAAGGGGAAACATAAATCTCTCCCAGCCAGAGCGTGAACCGCTAATGTACTCACTCATCCTGCAGCCTCCGTTCAGGAGCAGACGGATCTGGGGGCAATTCTGTCCTTCCCCGCAGCAGCTGGTTCCTCATCTCCCATCTTTTGGGCTAGGAGATGCTCTGGCTTGGGGCATCCCTTCCTAAGCACAGCCCGCTGCAGCCGGAGTGGCAGGACACTGCACGGCTACAAACCCCAGCCAGTAATGAAGAAAATAATTTCTGTTTAGGCTTCTCATAAGTCTGTTCTTTTCACTATTAATTAAAGTGACATTTTCCCTGCCATCTGTAGGATTTTTGAGGATGCAATCGAGTGATCTGTTATCAGCCCTCGTTCCAGGATGGAGGAGAAAACACAACAAGACTGCCTGCTTCTCTGAGCAGAACCTGGAGAAATTTAAAAAATGGCCGTCCCTTGCAAAAAAATGGTCCGTTTGCCCTTGCAAGCTCTTGTCCCATGAATAATTTTGAAGGGAAATAATATCTTCTAATATTAATTCTTTCGAAGAACAAATTTCATCCAAACATTTCACATAGGAAATATGACCTTGTCTTAATTACAATAGTAAAAAAATCAGTTTTACAAAAATTATTTGCTTTGTGAGATGATTTTTTTAAAATAATTTGAAATCGTAGAGGTTTTTTAATTCACTAGTATTGAAAGACTATTTACTTACATTTATTTCGTCACTTTTTTTTTTTATTACAGTGACTAATTTTTGTAGAGCTCATCTGCTGGAGATTGTTCATACCTGTCAGGTTTTAACAACTTGTCGCACCTAAGCACTACTACAAGTATCTATGGATAAATATTTTTTTCAGGTAGTAATTCATATAACACATATACAATTAAGTTGAAAAAGGCTGTAGTTTTGATATGATACAAATAGTGTCCTTTAGGAGTAAAATAAATGTGTGAAAACAAGCAGGAGAGGTAAACAAAATAATGAAAAGCTTCGGCTTGAAAATGGGCGATGATCCTAAAAACCAGATTGAGTCTATAGTTGTTTTATAATCACAGAGAAGGGAGAGTGAAGAAGTCTTTTGAAAGCATATATATTGTTTTCTGAATAATTGAAAACTTAGGGAACAGATATTATCAACTTCAGTAGCTGATCACTTTGAATATCCCAGCACTCTGAAGTGTTACCTGAACATACACGCTCATCATTTTGGACAAGTGTGGCAGTCTTACTTCAGTTGTAGTGAGCGCAGGATCACAAAATCCTATTGCTAAACATTCTACCACAAGAAAGAAAAAAGTCCCTACCCTAAAAATATTTTAAAATCTAAGTTTGTGATGATATACGTTACAGGGCTGCACACAGATGAACAGAGGACAAGCAAGAAACGAGGAGCTCAGCACACTCATACAAGGAAGGTAGGAGGGCAGGAAGGGGCTAAAAGCAGACGCAAAGTCACTGGTATTGGTAAGCTCCAGTCCAAGAAGCATCATGGATACAGATATAATAAGAAACCAGGAACTTGGCCCCAAAATAACAAGAGAGGTAGTCGGGGCCATGGGTTTTATAAGCAGTTAAGGGCAGCAAAATGTGCAGGTAAGGGCTAAGGTGGATGTGCTCCTGGAAGTTGAAGTCACAGAAGAGCAATGCTAGAAAGGAAGGGAAGAAAAGCAAGAAACAGGAGTTGAAACCCGAGAAAGATGAAAGAAACTAGCAGAATGCTTGGTAGATGACAGCAATATGCAAGAGACACGAAGAGAAGAGCCTCTTCTTTGAGCAACACTACACCTGCTGCAGCCAACATCAGTGGAGGGAAGGAGCAGAAGCAGAAGCCCGTCCCTTATCTCCAGCCATGGACTGGAGAGCCAGCCTTACGCTACATGGAAGCAGAGGAAAAGCCAACTACTGCAGCCAGAGTATCAGATGAAGGAATCAGGTGCAAGAGTCCCAGGTGCTGCTGAGGGAACAAAATATACAAAGTTCAGGAATAACCCTTTCTTTCCTTTTTTTTTTTTCTTTCTTTTAATGCAAAAAAAAAGAGGACACTCCTGAGAAAACAAATAAATGCAAGAACAGAGGAACAAGGGTGGAAGTAGGGAGAGCAGAAGATTATATATAACAATGGTGAAATTGTGTAGAATTTCCTGGATAAAGAAAGAAGAATCATTTTAACAGTCATCAAACGGATATTTGGCTCAAGACATTACCTACCATTGCCAGTTCAGCTAATACACTTGTCAGGTTTTCATAGAGGAACAAAGACACATTTAACAGCAAAAGTTAGAAACAGAGGAGCAGCAGAGGCACAAATGGAAAGGGATTGTTGAAAATCCCCTTTGATCAGTAACCCTAGGGATGAACTTGCAGGATTCCTCATCTATTTCTTGTAAGGAATAATAGTTAAAAATGAAGAAGAGGATCACAGATACATTATTATATCTCGAGGAGTAGCACCATGGGAGAAGGATGAAAAGGGAATGAGCCAACCCAATTTGCAGCTCCTGTTTTCTCTGTTGCAAGTAATGACACATTACCTGCAATTCCGAAAGCAGAAAACGTGAAAGCACCTCATTTGCCAAAGCAAAACAAATTAATAAACAGAAGGTATTGTGGCATAATCGACCAAGTATTCAGACAAGATCAGAACCTGTCACTCGAGTATTACGACCCCTTAGGATTGGATTAACCCTAGGAAAGGGTAGGGATATTATGCCTTTGTTTCACAGAGTTCAAGCAGAGTGTCCTAGTTTCAGCTGGGTTAGAGCTAATTTTCTTTTTAGCAGCTAGAATAGTGCTGTATTTTGGATTCAGTATGGCATTTGATATAAGAAGAATGTTGATAATATACTGATGTTTTTAGTTGTTGCTGAGAAATCAAGGATCTTCCAACTTCCCAAGTTTTGCTAGTGTGCAGGTGCACAAGCAGTTGGAGGGAGCACAGCCAGAGCAAAGAATCCAAATGAGCCAATGGAATGTTCCATATCATACAACGTCATACTCAGAATATCAATGAGGGTCAGATGGGAGGCTTTCTCTCTCTTCTGGGATCATGGTTTCAGAATTTTCTCTCCTCCAGTATCACCAGCTGGGAATGGGCTGAGCCTTTGTCAGCAGGCAGTAAGCATTTCACTGTGTATCACTTGTGATCACATCATTCTACCATTATTACTATTAAAACTTTTATTTTGTTTCAATTATTAAATTGTTCTTACCTCAACCCATGAGTTTCCTTACATTTACCCCTGCGATTCTCTCCCCCATTTCCCGGGATGGGTGAGGGTGAGTGAGCAGCTGCATGGTGTTCGACTGATGGCTGGGTGTAAACCACACCACACATGGACATTGACATTGCCATCAAAAGAAGTTGTTCCAGTGCTCCTGTGTCCATTTACTACTTCTCCACATTGCTCCTTTCTCTGCACAAGCTCAGTACAAGTATTCATACAGCTGCACAGCTAAACCGGGTGAGGAAACTGAGGCAAAGGATTTGCTGTTTTATAGCAGCTGTTCTTTGCTTGCTTGCCTTTTTTTTCTTTTTTTTTTTTTTTTTTTTTTAAACCGGGGTCCATGTCCCAGCTGGACTCTCCCTATGGCCACAATAACTTGTGCTGCTGCACAGCCTGGGCCTGGGAATAAGCAGCTTGGGGTAAGACCTCTTCCTTTAGTAACAGTGCTAGATAACATCAGATTAAATGACGCTGAAACCCTGGACTTCAAAAGTCTTGCCTGAGGACAAGTTCCTAACAGAGCAATTGTAAGGAGCTCTTGCCACAAGCATAGCCCTGCACAGTGGAATGAGACTCCTCCACCAGCCGAGTGCTCAGGGATAAGTGATGTGTAATAGGAGGCAGAACCAAGGCAGTTTGTACATGAAAGCGTGTGGCATGTCCTTCTTCCCTGCTGTGAAGCTGAAGCTTCACTCTCTAGGTGTGCATTAGGGATCACATTCCCAGAGTCATCCTCACACATGAAAACATGTACCCCAAAATCTAGATGTTACTCCCAAATATTTTTGAATGCAGCTCTAATTGAGAAATCACAAATGTGTGTCATTAAGAGCCTATCTCTTCTATAAGAAGTCTTTCACTTTGAAACAAAGATATTTTCAACTTCAAACAGGAAGAACGCATTGAAAATTCACTTTAATACATGTTTATTGGTGTCCTGCACTTTCTGTGTAGGAGGTTGGAGATGTAATAAAAAAAAGTTTCAAAATTTATTGATTCCATTTCATTTAAATCACTCTAAACAACCAGTGCTTTAGAGTTCAGAGAATTAATGTTTACTGTCCATTACAAGCAAAATTTTATTATTACCTTTTTCGAGTCCACTTTAGAACTCCTCTCTTTTAAAATTCTTCAGATACATTCCTCAAAGTAAACAATACATTTCAATTTGTGTCACAATCAACATTGATAAGGCCTTCTTAACCATTTTATACCACCTCCACTATTACTTCATTGCAAAACACAATCTTATTTCATACTATAAATATCCATCCATGCACAAAACACAGGGGCCAGAAGTTACACATTAATATCTCATGTAGGCTTCCAAGACTTCCTTTACCCTCTGCAGGTTCATGGTACACTTAAAAAGATATCTTTAGACTTGGTCTACTTGGTCTTAAAATACAAATATACAATATCCATAAGCATAAAAAAAGTAAAGCCAGATTGCCTTACCATTGTTATGAACTGCTAAAATCTTATACATGTACAATATAGCATCATGCTGATTAATATACATATTAGTTAAATATATCAACCAATAATGGGGATGTGGCCAAGCTTTTTTGTTTTGTTTTCAAAAAGAAATTGTTCATATACAAGTAGAAAGATTTTAATTCAAACTTATATGGAATACCTGAACCACATAGACATCTGTAAACCCTGCTGAGATACTCAGGTCAAACTGGGGCGTAACCTGCTGATTCACTGGAAAGCGAACACAATTCCTCAGGGGTGATACCCAAGGTGTGTGATTCCCAAAAGAATGCAAATTTACCAGCATTCACATTTTCAGGTCTAGAACACTACTTTTTGCATCTTACATCTCAGATTATACTTTTTGTATCTATTCATCATCCTCCATCAGAAACAATTCGGTACCTTGACATTGTCATAGATCTTTCTAAATAAGTAGATATACAGTACAAAGTATAGATAGTGAAACAAATAAGCACATATATACAGTCTTTGAAAGGCATTTTTGTGACTGTTTTAGCAGTGTTTATAGAAAACATTTAAGATAGTCACGTTCTGATGATACCACTGTATTGCAAACTGTCAAGCCACATTTCTCATATTCAACTTGTACTGCATTGTGTATTGTACAACAGAAGAGAAAACGATCGTTCTTAAGGTGTGACACAATGAAAAAAAAATCACTAGACTGAGTAAGGTAACCAGCACAGGGCTTAATTTTCCTGAGGTTTGTAAGAATTTTTTAAACAAAAATCACAGTGACCAGGCTAAACTGCAAACATACTGTTAATTTTTAAATATACAGTTTATACATAAGTTCTGTGCATGGTCGACTCAACTGTGTATGTTCACACTGATGATTCTTCTAAATGACTCGCCACTGCATAATACTTGTATCTTTTCCACCTGTGGAGATGAGATGGGTGTCTTCACAGAGAAAATCGACATTAGTTACATGACTACTATGTCCACCGTACACGTGGCTTGGAGCCTAGAAAACACCATTAGTGAGAATATAAACTGTCATATAACATTACAACATAGCATTCATATAACAATGAAACCAAGGCATCATTTAATTAAAGTATTTTAATACTGAATTAAATATTAAATTAAATTTTAAATTTTATTGTAGTTTCAATCAACCTTAAGTAAATCCCTTAGGCATATGCATAGTCCCATTCTTTTTTTTTAATATGAAAACAACATTTAATGCACTTATGCAAGTTACAAGAGTAAATGTTTTGGAAATACCTTACCCTAAACTGTGAACATGGATATGAGAAGAGATGTACTTTGCCAAAATCATCCCCTGTTGACAGCAGTTTTCTCCCGTGTGATCGACAGACAGCGTTGATATCTGTTCCATCTGAACCTTCAGGCCATACACCTGTAACACAGAGGGACTAATTAAAGGTTTTTATAATGGAAAGAAAAGTGACAGCTTAAGTTTTTGTTAAAATATTAATAAAGGATTATTTAAAAAAAAAAAAAGAAGAAAAGATAAAACTAAAATAACTGCAGCTGACTCAGTATGCATAC
The DNA here is from genome assembly GCF_000699245.1 of Pterocles gutturalis. NCBI lineage: Eukaryota > Metazoa > Chordata > Aves > Pterocliformes > Pteroclidae > Pterocles > Pterocles gutturalis. The sequence continues at coordinate 66,000 of NW_010138151.1, read as the reverse complement.
TTCAGTACCAGCAAAAGAGCAGATCCCAATAGGAAATCAAGCACATAAACAAATACTTTATTTCCTCTAGTCAGCAAAGTGCTTTTTACTCTGAGAAAAAAGAATTCTGCTGAATTATGGCCATGTGTCTGAGTCTAAAAGTATTTTCATATGGTTCTGTAGAAAAATAAGTTACTGCTTTTATTTTCCCTTCTGCTTATCTATGTATGAGCTAACATACTTTCTCCATACTACTGTAGTCTAAAAAACTACTTTCTTCATATTGCTAAAGTCTAAAACCTATGACACAAGAAATATATTTTAAAATGTTATTCAGTCATTAAAAGATCCCTTGAAAAGAAACTGAACCTACTATAAATTTTTAAAATGCTTTTGTTTTACTGTAATTCTCCTCCTTCCTCATGTACTCTTTGCTCTTCTTGCACAAAATTGTGTTCTAAAATTAAACTGTAGGCTAATCAATGCAAGGACCAAATCCATGGACCACATCTTTAAAGCCTCTGAATACTTGCCTACTCAACATAAATGATACCTAACTTTCAGAGACCACTGAGAGTTATGCCATTATGATTTGGCAAAAACCCCAACTTGTCTAGGTGTTATGATTTTCAATGGCTGTCCCTTCATCACTCATCCTCTGTAATGTCCCCCCTGAAGTCCTACTACACGAGTGCATGCGCTTCCTTCATGGTTGTTATGGGTCAGGATGAATGAGCTGCTACTCCCCCTGCTTGCCTTCCCCTCTCCTGGAAGGATGCCCACACCTGTGGGCAGGGCAGGCACACCCCAGCTTCTCCTTCTCTGGACTACTGGTAACACCAAAGCAGGCATCCGACCTGCACTGTAGAAACTGCTCGTCTTCGATCCACGTGTAATTCTTCCCAAATACAATCTCTGTATCATTGCACAGCAATTCAAAAGCATGGAGAGGAAGTGATTCCACGTCTTTACATGGAATTACAAATCTGTGTTCCATTTTGTTTACAACAAGTACTGATTCGTGGGTTGCCACTAACTCTCCAGACTTGTGTAGAAACACCTCTTTGCTACATCAGGTATACTAAAAAGTCAGGGAAGAAAGAAAAGAAAGGTGCAAAGAAGAAACATGGTAATTGCTCCTCGTGGAATTATGAATACACAGAATAAAGAGACACAGAAAAGCTGTTTTAAATAACTGCTTTGACAAAAAGGAGGCTGCACGAACATCAAATGCCAGCTGAGAAGAAAGAGACAGGAGTCTTTATGACAAACTGGAGATAACCCCTGAAGGAAATGGTTTAAGAAACAAGATTGCCATTTTGAAATGGGGAAAGGATCATATCAGGGTTTTTCTTCAAGACTCCGTGCTCTTTCAAAATTTATTCCAGTGCCTCACTGTTAGTTTTTCCCAATATGTGAACTGAATCCCCTTTGCTGAAAAATTGGTCCATTTTTTTCCCCATCCTCTGCAGACATGGCAAAAGAGACAGTTTCCTTTTTCTTATTTGAAGATGGATGCCATGCTTTCTTTCTCCTCTTGTTCTCTAAAATTAATTCATTACATCTCTTCTCATAGAACAATATTTAGATGGATAATTATTCTTGCTAGTCAGCACATTATCTGTTGGTCCAACGTGCAAAAACCAGAAGCAGCTATTCCAGCTGTGACTGAAGCAGATACTGATAAATGGACAATTACTTCACATTTTGCATGGCATCCTTTTCATTACACATCCCACTAATGCATCTGCCTTTTCCCCAATCACATAATGCTGTTGATTCACGTTCAGTTTGTATGCAGGAGCAATCTGATCTTTCTGTGCAGATCTGCTCTCTTGCCTGCTCTCCTCCGTTCTGTATTCACACAACTGGGTTCTGCTGTTCAAGTGTGTAACCTGTTTGTCACTATCAAATTGCCTCCCTTTTTCATACCATTCTATTTCTGAAGACAATTTGCTAATCCTGTACCTTCATGCCACCTAGAAATTATACACAGTTTTATCATCCAGGCTATTAATATATTCAAACAAACATAATATTCAGTGTACAGCCTTCTAGTCAGTTTTGAACCCAACCAGTGTCAGCTCTGCTTTGCTTGTAGTGTTGCCAGGCTTTGCACAGCATCTTACATTTCTTCTGTTCCCATCCTTCACCACAAATTCTAACTTTTCCAAAACTGGGCATGTGATATGCACTGATGCCTTAGTTGTGTATCCAGCAGCACATGGGTCTTCCAAGAGTGTACAGGTCATTAAGGGTTTTATGGTCTTTAGTCCTTCACATTTCCATGTGTTTCCATCACTCAAATATCCTCCACTGAACACCCTTCTTTACATGGTGTTGATTTGTAGTTGAACCATCTCTAAACATTTCCAGGCTGACTAATCTGTTTGTTCCCCTGGTTGAAGACAGGTGTTCACCAGATCAATGCTCATTTTCCTCCCTGCGTTGTGTTCTGTTGCTCTGCAAGTGCTCTGCACACTGTTTGTGATTTTTATGTGGTTCTACTAGAGTGAGAAAGTATCCCAAGTTTCAGTCAGCCAGTAGCTACTGAAAAATCAATATACTAGATGCCTTACGTCCTTGATGATGTGATTGTTCCTTCCATGTCCAGTGGGACAATGTCAGCAAGCATTTAAAGACTGTTCAGACTGGCTGCTCTGAGGTCCCAAAGTACTGAATAGCAGAGTGACTTCCAACATTATAAATTGAAAACCAGTCTGGTAATTCATGAGCTTCTTCAATTTATTATTCTAGCCACTAACTTTGCACTTATCCTCTCCATATGAGCTCTGAAGGTAAATATATGATTCGAAAGATATTCCATTCATTCTTCTCCGTTTTTCCAATACTTTTCTCTGTAAGGTCCTGAAAATAAACACTAACGGTCTTGAGATTATGCTAACTGATTGTTTTTAGAGATACAAGGTTCCTCATACTCAGATACTTTGAAAATATCTAACTATTTTGTAATCTACTCCTTCCCTACTGAAAGCAGAGGTCTTATCCTTTCTTTACTGGCACTACCTCGGTTAGCCATCAGATTGTAGTACCTCTTCTAATAAAGACATATGAAAAAAGAAAAAAAGTGTCACTTTTTTTAACACTTCAGCCTTAGCAGTGTCATGTCTCCCTCCTCCCTACATAGCAGACCAGTATTGTCATTAGCCCTTCTTTTATTTCTATACTTGTCACAAGTGTGCATTTATGTTTAGGCTTTGTTTGTGTCTCCTTGCTCCTCCAACAGTTTCTACCTTCTGCATTCCTCTTCCTTGTAGGAGAGGTCAACAACAGTTTAACCAAACTTGTGTCCTGCTGCCATTCCTGTCTCTCCCCTTGGCTGGCAGGGTTTGTGCCCTTCCTACCATGTAAGGAACTACCACATCTCACCTCTTCTCCAACTTCAGATCTTCCCTAACAAAGCTTTGGATTTTTGCAGTTTCCCTCCCTGAAGTCCATTATTTTAATTTCATTGCTCTTTTTCCTTTCTATACTAGGTATCACAGCACCCTGATTTCACAGTCATTCCTACACCAGGTGCATTCATATTCTCAGTAGGTTCTCTCCAACTCCCCAGAATCAAATCTGGAAGGAACTCTCCCTAGGTGCTTATCTATTTCCTCTATCAGAAGAATTTTGAGAACTTGCTGTGTACTTGCAATTCCTTTCCTAAAAGACACTGGTATATTTAAAATCTCACATCCTCAGAAATTCCTGTGAATTGACTGATTCTGCTACCTACTAAAAAGAAAAATCCATTCATTTGATCTTTCTGGAAGAATGGGCAACAATATAAATCTGCCACCATTAATATTCTTTTTTTAATCTGTAATTATTATGAATTATCTTTGTAACTTCCCAGTCTGAAGTGAACTGTATAGCTACAAATCCTCAGGCACCATATTCTGTACACAAAAAAGTTCCACCACTTTGCCATTACATGTCCTTTCTGAATAAATTACATTCTTTTACGTTAAAATACCATTCCTTTGATGAACATCCTCACAATCTCTACTGCCTTACTAAAATAATAATTGTGATAATTATTAAAACTAGCAACTACTTTTATTTATTCCTCATTCTTGTTGTTTTATGTTATAATAGATGAGTTCAGCATGGAGGACTGTAAGTGTGAAAATGTATATGATGTTTCCACACATTCCCCACTGGCCCAGTAGATCATTTTGTTCCACAGACCTGCTCCAAAAGCTGATCTGCTGCAAGGGAGAAAAAACCCCTCTTGGGTGCAACATCCCTCTCTTACAACTCTTTATGCACCACAAGCAGCCCCATATTCTAATAGCACTATATTTTGCATTAATCCAAATTATAAAGTAAGGAAAACTCACTTAAAGAATTCATCATTTCAGAATATCTGAACCTTTGATGCTAAAAGCAAAGACTTTGTGGCTCTGTAGCATTGTGTCAGTTATACTCAAGCCCCAGCAATATGCTAACAGTTCCATAAGTGCCTTCATCCATCATATGAGAAACATATTAAGTTAACATGCAGCCAGTCTTCTAGGACTTCCTCCTTTTACTAAATCTGCATGTTGTAGTGATACTCAAGCACTGCTTGTCAGTTAAATTCTAGAAAATTTGAATTTTCTTCCCAGCATGTTGCTGCTGCCATCTCATCTTCTAGGCTCTAAAAACATGTCCTTTCTGGCTGTTTTCAAACACATCACTGCATCTACTCTACTCGAAACATGGGTGAAAATCTTCCTGGCTTACTGCTTACACTTTACCAGACTTTTCTCTGAACTTCTTCCATGGCTTCCTATTTTGTCTTCAGGACTTCAGAATTTGAAGCTTCTTCTACTCAGCTTTTGAAACTATTTGTTTAGTTCTACACACGTTCTGGAATAAATACAAAGCTTCAGAATACACTGGGGAAAGCAGCTCCTTCAAAACTGGCAGAAGAGAAGTCCCATGGAAACAAACCATCCTTATTTTGTTATGTTTTTCTTCTTTCTTCTTGCTTTCCTTTCACCTCATTTAATTGCTACATGTTGTATCAAAACACATTGTAAGCACTTAATGACAGATACTGTCACCCCTTTTGTGTTTGCAGTAACTAGTGCAATTGAAACTGGTTCTGGTAAGAGGATTTGGGCCAGCAGCTGCCTAAATAAACAATAATTCCATAGAACTGGTACTTTAAATTTAAAGAGACAAGAAGCAGCTCTAGTGTGACAGAAAGGGCAGCATGTGATTTTTTTCTCGTCTCCCACTTATGCTGTAATTTAATATTTATACTTGAAGCTAGTAAGAATATTAAATCAGAGTCTTTCTGGATTGAAATAAGAGGACAGATTGTAATTAAAATGGCATAACAGAAGTTCTGTATTTTTCCCTGAAATATGAATAGTCATGTTTCATAAGAAAAAATTGGCAATCCAAGTGTTTGTTAATGAAAAGAATGGTAAGAACTTGTAAGAGAAAAGATACTTACCGAAAACATGGAATCCTAAAGTACAGGTGTAAGTGGCCCATTCTATATCTCTAGTTGTTTCGACGCTTACGACTTGCTTACAAGCAGAGGGGATCCCTACAAAAGGAAAAAAAAAAAAAAACAAACACAACCGCATGATAAAGTTTTTACTTCTCAAATTATATAGATTTTTGATTGCATTGGATGAATTAAAACATATGGTCTCTCTTGGCAGTTATATGGTCTCATTTACATTTTAAATCTGTATTAGACTGCCTGTACTTTGCACAAAAGGACTAAATATAATTCTTACTCACAGTATAAGATTTCATAGTCTCCTGAATTAGACACAAGATATTGTGAATTAACAGACCAATCCAGATGAGTAATGAAGCTGGAATGACCCTACAAAGAGAAAAATACTGTATTAACGGCACTAACACGATCTCTCAATGTGAAAGTATTAATACAGTGCTACAAAACATACTTAAGTTGTTAATATTGAACTAGGAGAAAAAAAGGTTACTTACTGAACATTTGCCAATTCTAGTGTACTTTCTTCCATTTTCACTTACGCCATATATATAAATACAGTTGTCATGGGAACCTATTGCCAAGAAGTTTCCATCTATAAACACAAAAGTGAACTGTAATTACTCCTTTAAGAAAGAAGTTAGGGTAATTTAGAAAAGTTTGGCACAGATAAGAGGAACTGTTCGTAAAGGCTCTGATACTGAAAAATGAAAAAAAAAAAATCTATTTTTGCTTTTTCAGTTGTATGTTGATGCATGTTTCAAGATTACAAAACAACAAGTTTGTACAGCAAATATTACTGTTCAAAACACATGACACTTCTGGAAGCAGCTACAGTCCATTTAGGGCTACCCTGAGTGCAACAACCTGCACAGTGAAATCATATTTTTTGGTTTTTTTTTCTTCCCAGTGAAATCATATTCAACATGTTGGAGAGGGAGGGAGGGAAAAGAAAACTAGAGCTCAAGACACCACCCATTCAGTGTTGGCAAAGTTTCACAGCATATTTATTTCCAACTTTGATATGGCAAGTGGGGAGTTATTTTAAAACAAACTGACCCCAAATTTTATTAAAAAAATTCAACACTTTTTTTAAAACCAGTAACTAAACGCTCTCAAACCTGGTGAGTAACGCATTACAGACAGCTGTTCGTTTCCATCTGTGTGTACAGTGACCAAGTCTTTTGTTTCTGTGTCAAACACAAACCACCTGTTGTAAATACAGAAAGAGGCCAATAAATCATTCCACAAGGAAGTTAAATCTACTGTAATCTTGACCAACTTTTCTTCTGTCAAAATAGCATAAGTTTTATACCACCAGAAAAAAAACCAGCAACTGCTACTGGTTTGGTTTATTTTTACTTTAACAGAAGGATAGTTTATTTCCTATGATTTTTAAACAGAAAAATTATGAGACATTGACCCTGATATTAATCTTCAGATCTTAGTCTGTTTTAGTACATCAGGCATTAGAATAAAGTAAGCATTACATATCAAGACCCTTCTTTAGTACTTCTCTATGCTATGCTGATGTTTAAATCGATGCTTACACTGTACCATTTAGCAAAGGAAAACACAAACACAAATCAGAACCATTCTCTTTTGATAGAAGGATTAGCTTTATTTATTAATTTATTTTAAAGCTTATTATTAATTTTTTACTTGATTTGAATTAATTAATTAATTTTAGTGAACAAAAATTTACTTTGTGGAAACATACAGAAAGGGTAAAGATAAAATTTGCATTTCTATACTTGCATCAAATTATGAAAGACAAAGATGCCTCTCGAAGCTGCTTCTTTTGATTTACTTTATTTAGTAAATAAACTAAATCTAGTAAATAAAGTAAATAATTTACTTAGGTTTGATATACAAGCCTAAATGATCTTGGCTCATAACCTGTGAGCATTCTATATGTTCTCAGTTAAGTGCAACTGTTTTCAGTACTAACGGCAAAGTCTGCCCTCAAGTGACATTAAAAGAGGATGAAGCTACGGTGAAGGCACTCTGCTATGACAGATGACCAAAGTTAAACCCAGGGTCTGCTGTTGACCCACTACGTGATGAAGGGCTCAATCTGCCCTATGAGATGGAGATACTACTTTTCACCCTGGTTTTGTCTCTTGTGCTTATGCTTTACACTCTTCAGGCAGAACAAGTCTCTCAATATTCAATTTTTACACTAGACGTAGCACAGTGGGACATTTGCCAAAATTTTGTTACAGCTTCTGGATGTGACTGCATTAGAGATAATAAACCACTCATTGAATTTTTGAATGAGCAACCTTCTTCTATGCGATTTCCTCTACATTGCCCTACAGGCCACAGAGATCTCTGTATGCATCTGCAAAGTTAACTTATTACTTCAGACTCCTCCTTTAGGCTCTCCTTTGCCATGATGGACACAAAGTTTTAACATTTAGGTCACTGGTATGGTGACAGCACCTCTCACGTATGCTGTCACTGCTAACCTAGGCTTCCTCCCAGGGCAGAAACCATCCCTTCATTCTGTGCTCATGGAACACTCAGCAAACACACGGTACTCGTCCAAGACTAGGTACTAAGGCAACACAAATAAATGTCACTCTAAAATTCAATAGAAATCAGCAGGGGATGAACAGGTCATGCATACATTTGCAGAACAAGAACATGAACTTGGACATGAGCTGGAAAAATCCTGTAGTGTTCGAAGGTGCCCAAGGTGTAGCTCTGTGCATCTTACCTGCCGGTCAGCGTCCCCACTGCAACAACAGATGCTGAAGGATGAAAGCCTGAAGACTGTGCTGGATCCTAAAATGTTTCAGACAGAAGGACACTTCTTTACCAGTCCAAGTTATAGCAAAAACACAGTTCAATTATCTGTCTCAGGAACAGAGTAAGTCTCTCTTGTTTTTTGGGTTGGGTTTTTTTTGTTTGGTTTTTTTATTTGTTTGTTTGGTGGTTTTTTTTTGGTGTTTTTTTGGTAACACAAACATTTTTAACTGATTGAAATATTATCCATTAGATTTTTTTCCCCTCTATACAAGGCCACTGTTTTCTTTTCTTCACTATCTAAAAATAACTTGGCAAGTGATTTCATAACAATAACATTGGCAAAGGCAGCTTCTCAACAAATCACAAACAAGCAAGAGATAAAAATAACTTATTAAATTAGAGCTGAGCTAAGAAATAAATATCAAAGCTGCAGTTTACCTACTGTCTAAAGGACAAGGAAGTACCTTATTCAACAAAGGTATGTATCACTTTGCATGCAGGGTTAAAGCCTAACTTCTGCACACACCAGCACCTTTTTCAGCTCCTGCCAGCTGCAGCTTAGTGGGAGATAAAGGGCATAAATTTGGTTTCTTATTTTGATATATAATTTTAAAACATTTTACTTTGTATAGTATATTATTATAGAGACAGGTAAGAAATGTGGTGTTTTTCTTGCAATTTAAACATATCAGAAACTCACAAAATAAATAGCTTATTTTTTCTGATGCCTGACAAAAAGAATTTGAAAATGTCAAAAAAAAAAAATCCAGCAACATATCTCACAGAAATGCTTATGTCCTTGATTTTCTATATTCTAAAACAGTATCACATTGTAGCCATTTTAGTAAACCTGTTCACATTTTTAACAATTTGTAATTACTAGCCCTACAGGCTATGTGTAAGGGATATTCTCATTAATTTTAAACAAGTGACTAATTTCAAATATGTTACTAACTCTGCAGGAATTTCAGAGAACTGGTGAGATGCAGGATTTCTATACCTGTGTTCTAAACCACTACAGTAGTCCAGAAAAGAAAATTTGCTAATTTCTTTAAGTATAATTTTAAAGTAAATGCTAAAATATTATCTTGAATAAACCAGATATTCAAACACTGAATTTAATCTTAGTAACTTGTACTCATAACTACATTAAAAAGCTTTTACATAGATCTCTATGATGAAAATATGTTAACATGAAATGATTTATTTACTCTAGATAATCAGCCGCTGATTTATGAAACCGTCTCAGACTTTTCAATCGGCTAATAAGGAGATTATTGTCAAGACTGATAATAGAAATCTTGTCTTAATGAAGCAGTGTGTACTTGGAGGGGAAAAAATTAAGTCTAGTTTAATAGTCTTACTGCTGTTGCAATCAACTTTTTCATAAGAATCAAGGTAAACCAAGCAGTTTCTTAAACATTTCAATAACAACAGTTCCTTAGGGAGTGCCCTACATTTGCAAAAACACAGCTAAATATTAATTGAAATTCACTGTACATCATAATCAGCTAACTCCGGTTCTGTTTCTCAGAGGACACAAAGAATAAAACAGTGGAAATTATTTCCTTTTTTTAATTGATGATTACTTAAGTAGCTTTATTTCTGAGATAGCAGCTGATCTGGTTAATAGATTTGGTCCTGTTCCCCATATTGTAATTATCTCCACTAATGTTTCACTATCAACCCAAACTTCTAAATGCTCTCTTCTCTAGACTGCAAGAGAGCAAAGTGCCAAATTATGCACTTATCTTCATGACTATAGGCCTTCCTCAGTATAACGTTCCCGTAATGAAAATGTATCAGAAGTACTAACTTTTTATTCTCCCAGCCTTTTTGACAGTGTATGCAACTATACAAAAACATACACCCTTACACTGAGCAGAGTGAAGGATCACATTAGTACCTGCAATTGAATTACATGATGATTTTTTTCTTTTTGACAAAAAGGAAATTTATTAGGAAAGCATAAAAAAATTGTACCAAATATTTTACTTTCCACTTCAGGATATTTACAAAAAAGACTCGCACAAAACCAGCCATGCACCATTTCTAAATCATCAAATTAAGTTTCCACAAAAAAACTAAGAAAGTGACCAGAAAGGTCTCTGTAAAAGTTTCCAGTCACGTCACAGTTTGAGTCACTCTGAATTGCATGTGAAGGAATTGCTGCAATCGAATGTGTTCATATTCCATATAGTACAATACTGTACACTGCTATTGCTGTATTTCACAACAAAAAAGAGCACTGGTTTATCTTTTTAAAGAGAGTCTGCTAAGACAGACCCTGGAAAATTTGGTTTATAACTGATCACTGATTTTTAAAAATACATTTAATCTCTGAAGGCCGTAGCCTAAGTGTGCTGGTATTTCTTTTATCTTGCATTTGGCATCTTGGTAGCAGCTCAAGAGATTTTCAAGCGCATTAATATTTTGGTATGTCTCTGGATTTGACCCCTCCTGTAAGGCTCAACTACAGTATTCCTAAAGACTGAAGGGGAGATAGCTTATTTTTAAATCCAAATCATATTAAGATATCTTAAACCCTAAAATGATCAAGAGGTAGGAAAATACAATTATCTGCCTGCCTCTCAGGCCAAACTCTTAGTATTGTTGATTTCCATCTTTTTCCATCTACATTAAAAGAACTACTTTTATTATCTTTTAAGTTCATATACTACAGACCAATCTATAGAGGCACAGTGCCTCTATAACCCAGGCACTGAACTGTGAAAATACGGCTCCACCTCTGGAGCAGTAACTGGTGATGTGGTCTCTCCAATTAATTTAGAAGCTTCATATGTCAACCAAAATATGGATCTTAGAACATATGACCTTGGTTAGACAAAATAACTTCCAATTACCACATTCATCAAGCCAGCATGATTTAACAAGCGCACATAACCAGAGCAGGATACTGCAAGACAGTTTGTCAAACAATATTCTGTTAGAACTGCTTCAGCCTGAAGCCACTGCACACAATTAGTGCAGATGCATTGTATTCAATAAGTTTTATCAATACCAGCTTTAACTTAAAGTGTTAATGTAGGCCTGAAAATGAACAATCTTTTTATTAAAAGAGTGGCATAATTAAGATTTTTAAAACTTCATGTAAATTAATCAGGATTATTTACTATATGACACAGAAAGCACTTCTGTCAGCAACATGAGGGTCACCTATAAGTTACTGGCTACAATTTGATCTGCAAACCTGTGTATTGGATATATATTTATACCAGGTGCTGTTTCCTTTTTCCTGAAGTAATTTTTCAAGTCTTCTACTATACAGAGAGCGGATAAGAAAGACTGAGAAGTAACTCCTTTATTGTGATCAGTACATGTATCGCCAAAAAAGCATATTCTCACACCTACTGAAAAAATGTAAAGAGAAGACTGTTTGGAAAAAATGTGATAGTGGCATCTCAGAAGAGAAAGATAAAAGCATCACTGCTGACTCTAGGAGATAAGCCAATGTCTTTTAATGGGTAAATCTTTAGAAAAGTGATCAGGTGTCAAAAAATGTATGCTAAAAAAAAATCAGTTCCTAGTGATGCATGTGGGAATCAAGGTCACACGTTACCACAACGCCATTAGGAGTCTGCAGATGCACAACAGAGTGCCTAAACACAGCACAAAACTGAACCTCCACTAAGTATTCCTTCAGTGCCTAAACACCAAGTTTCATACCAGAGATAGGAAGTGAAATTCTAAAACTTTTGTTTATTTGTGAACAGGATGTATAAAAATAGTAATAAATTACAGAAAATAAATGAAGAAGTCCAAAAATGGCACAAAAAAATTTTTCCTTATGAATTTTGACTATCATGCTCAGGACAGTAGTAGTAGTAGTAATCCTGATCCAAACTACTTCTAAATGATAAATATTTCCTAGCTTCATATTTGTGGTTTTCTTCCTAGTAAAAAAATATAAATGTCAACAGCACTGTACACTTCTCTATGATACAGCACACAGATTCTTATAACCGAGGATTTCAAATTCTTGGTTTTGAGAGTTTTACGGCCATTTTCAGAAAGACATTTTAGGACTCTTTTTTTTTTTTTTTTCCCTCAGGTTAATACTTTAAGATATTTTTAATCAATAATCTTATGAAAAACCCAAATTACTTGAGAGGTTCTTTAACAGGAGTAGACTTGTGTTTAATAAATTTATACCTCTACATTCTTGTTCCAGATAGGACGATGAGTGGTAGCATCCCAGAGGGTAATGTGTTTGTCATGTCCACAAGTGAAGAACTGAGGTTTAGAGGAATGGACTGCAAGTCCCCAAAGCTCATCAGTGTGACCCTACACAAGCAGAAACGTTTCTTGACAAGGACAGTACCATCAAAACTAAACATGTTTAAACAGGATTAAAATGACCAAACCATATATTAAAAAATTACTAAATTTTGGTTTAGATAGATGCAAATTTATAATTTTATTTATTGCCAAAAGTAGTGTAATAACAAATCAAATAGATGTATATTTATGAAACTTAACTTTAAAGGAATACCTTTACTGCTATTACACACTTAGAAATGTACTTGTAAGGCAACAGCTTACCTGCGTAATTGGGAAAAAATCTCCTGATAGCGTGCCCTGTAGGACGAAGTTTCTAGTGGTTCCTATTAACACAACGTCCCCTTTTCCCTCTGCTACTGTTCTTATTGGACCAAACTGCTCTGGAATCTGTGGTCACAACAGACAAACAGATAGGCAAGTCAGACAATTTCATCAAGTGTTGCTATTTTTAAAGACCTATGGCCTAGCAAATGCATTTTAGTAAGTGTTGCACAGAGAAGAAATTAAATAGATGAATACATATGCCTGATTTCAAAAGCTTAACAATTTACATCAGCACAGCAAATGTCTTTATAACACTACAAGAAAAGATCCTTATCTACGGAACACTCTGTTTGTACAGATAAACCAAGCATTTCAACAAACAGAAAAGGTTCCTTCATGCTGTCTTAACTCTATCATAATTTAATTGCAGCTGTGATATCAGACTACGCATTTCTACTCTGAGATAGTGTCAGGCTTTGTATCCCTAGTACCCTCTTGCAATGTACTTTTCTTTAATTGTGGCCTAGATTCTGAAAGACTCTCCAAATATCCAACATAAAGTTCATGGGAATATGTAAAATTTAAAATAACAACGAACACCACTGTATGAACAAATAAGAGAAAAAGAAGGATGCCACGGTTAAAAACAAGCACGTACCTTGTGCTGTGTTAAAAACTGAACTACCAAAACAGACATGCCATTCCAGTTGCATATATATTTGCAACATTTAATAATATGTAGTAGAGTAAAGGTCTCTTTAGCCTGGAAAAGAGGAGACTGAGGGGTGACCTAATTAATGTTTATAAATACGTGAAGGGTGAGTGTCAGGAGGATGGAGCCAGGCTCTTCTCTGTGACATCTAGTGATAGGACAAGGGGCAATGGGTTCAAGCTGGAACATAGGAGGTTCCGCTTGAGTATGAGGAAAAACTTCTTTACAGTGAGGGTGACAGAGCACTGGAACAGGCTGCCCAGAGAGGTTGTGGAGTCTCCTTCTCTGGAGACATTCAAAGCCCGCCTGGATGCGTTCCTGTGTGATCTGATCTAGGTGTCCTGCTCCGGCAGGGGGATTGGACTAGATGATCTTTCGAGGTCCCTTCCAATCTCTAACATTCTGTGATTCTCTTCCTTGGAGTATTATGCTGATTGTTCTCTTTCATTCAGTTTGTAAACAGTCATGTAATTCTGTCCCAAAAAATTCTGCTTTAATCTTTTAGCTTCCCACAAAGCTACTGAATTCACTTTAGCAATTCTTTTAAAAAATACTGTAACACTCTGAAGTAAAAAATTACCTCACATGATTAAACAAAGGAAGAAATAATATGAAAAAGTAAGAAAGTGAAATTTGCTTACCAGTTACCCTAGGTCTTAAAAAGGAAATATTATTTTAATTAATAGGCTATCACAGGAATGACCTGATGACTCAAACGATATTACATTTTATTATTGGCTTGCTTTCTCAAAGAATACACATAAGACAAAAAAAATTATTTAAAAACCTTTGTTCAGAAGACAGCTAAAATTTCATTTTGAGTAGCAGAGCAATTTAAAGATAGGTGATATCACCTCAGTTTTGTGAAGTTTTTGGTAATTTCCATTCCAAGATATCAGCTTTCGGTCTTTCCCACCTCCTGATACTAATGTGCCATCTCGTAGCATACACAGCGCAAATATTCCGCCTTCATGTGCCCCTTGAACTGCATGACTTATTCTGTTGGTACCTGGATACAAGGAGAAAAGACATTACTACTGAAATACTCACTTACTTGCTCCTTTCTCCCCTCTTGTTTTTTTCCTCCATTTATCTACTACCTGTCAAAGATGATATCTAAACAGTGATGGGAATGGAGTGTTGCACCAGAAAGAGACTGAAATAGGAACATCTTAGGAACATATTCACCCCCATCTCAAAAATGAAAAGTACACATATTCACTCAGTCTACTGCAAACACAACATAAAATAGGTTCATTTAAACCTTTCATGAGGGTTCAGAATAAACTGTTTGGCATCACATTTGACCTTCAGTAGCACTACATGCCTTATCAACAAAGAAACCATAACCCGGTCACTTCTTTCCCTCCAAGGATACTCCACAGCCTCCAGACACCTAACTTGCACCAAAATCTGACTAAGCTAGAGGTCTTTGCTCAACTGGCAGAAGATGCCGAATCACTCCCTGCACCTCTTTACTGATGAACTTGGCTTGTTCAAGTGCCTTCTTAGACTCAAAACACCTTCTAACCAACTACATTAGATTAAATATCTCTAAATTGATGGTCCATTACTATGACAAAGTATAAAGAAACGATGGCTAGTGATTCTATTACTGAAAGGTGCACCTTGCACCAAAGCTTGGCTAACTTCATGTTTAGCACAAGTGAGGGGCTGATGCAAGTTAGGAAGAAAGAACTGTTTTTTCCTTTATAAATCCCATTTGTTTCTACCCACATCTATCGATATAATGTGTTAGTTACAAGCGATTTTAATTAAGAGAAGTTTTTGCTCAGGGTACTCTGACCTGGTGGAAGCAGCCCTTGCTTGAACACAGAGCTCTGAGTCAAAAGTAGTAAAGGCATAGAAAGTACACTGTACAAAGACAGAAAAACAAGAACAACATTTTTGTCTGTCCCAAAAGAACCAGCAGAGGTGAGGAGATCTTGCAGCACACAAAGAACTCCCTTTCATTCCTGGCAGAAAGGGCAGAAGGGGCTGCTTGCAGTCAAGGCAGAGATTGGTCTACTGGCATGAAGGCAAATCGGCCCCTGAGCCGTGCCAGAGCTGCCACTATCTCCCCTGTTGGCAGTCCAAAATAACAACCACGAACAAGGAGGAGATGAGACTATGCAATTTTTAAATTCCACTTCAAAGGAAAAATGTTCAAGTGTCTTGCTTTAAGCTGTCATAGGAAAAAGAAAAGAGGAATAGAAAAAGAGCTGAGTTACAAACACCATAACCACCCCTTTTCTCAGCAGCAGTGTACTGGTCAAAAGCACAAGGAGATAACTGGCTGACAGTCCTTCAATGAAAAAAGACTACAAAAACAGCTCAGTAAAGCTCAACTGTGTAAGCAATTCACCATGTTGCTTCCCAGGTCTCATATCCTTCGAGTATCTTGGGAGGAGGCACCGAGTAAATAAGAAGCAGTTATCATCCACATCCCTTCTTTCTTTACTAATAAGGCCTCCTTCAGGGGATTCCCCTTCCTCCTATACATGGCATCTCACACACTAACTAAACGTTTAGGATGTTACTGCTGTTTGCCTTCTGTCAGGCATTGCCTTCTGCTGCCTAAAAAAAAAAAAAGGCCTTTTCTTACTAGAAAATGCTTTCAAGTTTGTCCTATCCATCTGTTCTTTTGAAATAAAGCTGAGGAATTCAATTAGATCTGCATATATTTTAGCTTGACTTACTAGGAAAACAAATAAAGCTATTTATTGTCTTATTAAAAGTGTATGTCAATAGGCATAATTTTTGCAAACACAACAGAGTGGCAGTATAGGAGACTGGAGATCATCAAGTACATTAACAGTGTTTCTTACTGTCACATTGATTAAGGGAAAGAACTTTTCCTGCCATTCCTTATGTCAGTAAAGCCATATGTGCTGGCATAGGTCTATGATCCAACATTCAACCACAGGGAACACATTCTATAGAATTTTGTGCTTTAGCAGTCAGGTATATGTTCTTTGGGTGCTCATAGAGGAGAACATAATCTGCTGGACTGGTCTTGACAAAGAACCTAATACAAACAAAATTTATTAGTCTTAAAATGAAGCTACACGTATGTAGTCAGAGTGCTTTAAATTAAAATTTCACTATTAACTTCAGTCTTGTCTTACCTTTCCCCCAAACCAAAATGTTTCCGCTTGAGTCTCCTGTAATAGTATCACCATTTTCAGAAAAGGTCACACACAGGACAAACTTTGGCTTCTCTTGTTTCTGCATGGTTACGAAAAACATACACTCACAGCAACACACAACCCATTCATTTTAACTGGATGCATTTGAGTAATTTATACAGTTCTATTATTGCTTAAATGTCTGCACAGGAGTTAAACACATTCCTACAGTCTAAACAGTTCATCTGTGCAAGGGCAAAAGATGCGTCAGCTGAGGTTGGTGGCCCAGTTCTGCACCCTTTAATTACAAGCTGCGGATGCAGTGAGGGAGAAAGCCTGGCAACTTTTAACACAAGGCCAGGAATGCTCCGAGATAAACCAAATCCCCCACCTCCCACATAATCCTAAAGGCTTTAAGTATTTAGAAATGGCCAAAGATGCAAAAAAAGCTTTATTACTGTAATTTTTAACTCCAAAGTTTCCAGGAGAAAAATATTACCAGAGACTTTCGCTGTAGTGTAAGAATTAAGAAATCCTCTCTTGAAAGAATAGTAAGGTTCAGTAATGGAAACCTTGCTTTGAGACCCTGCATTTCAGATACTGACGGCAACAGAACAGTGAAACATACAAGGGGACAAAAAAGTTCACTAGCTAGTAGGTTCTAAGGACATTATTTACAATGCTTGTTGACTACCAGTGTAGTCTTGACTAGGGCCACCACACTTTTCCATCTGAAACAACTGTCAAGAACGACAGAGCCGTAACAGAGGGCAGACATCTGCCCAAGTAGCTTAGGAGTTAAAAATGAATTAAAAATAAAATACAACACAATTTAAATCGCAGCATGTCCTCCTGATTTCACACAAAGTATACTAATTGACATTGCAAAATAGTTGTTTTGACTATCTGTGCAAGCCACGGCTCCACAAGCAGTTAACTAAGCCCTGCTGGAGTTATCTGCGGTCACCGCAAACATCCCTCATCTGTGCGTGCAACTGCTGTAGAGCTTAGTCTATATTTAAGAACAAAACCAAAACAAGACCTTCAAATGAAAATTGTATTTACCAAATAGTGGACAGCTCCATCTGTATTTGAATTACTTATGTGTACGTATCTGTATATGGGGTTTTGCAAGTCTTTCCTGTGATGAAATATAAAAACTCCAGCAAAATATTTTTAACCTGAGGTAAGCACAGAGATTGTAAGGTGTTTTTTTTTTTTTTCCTTTGCGGGAGCAGAGAAGTGGAAGGGGCATAACATAAAGAATACAGGAAAAAGAATGCAAGGAACAAAATGGTAATTGCATTTCAAAACTTAATTGTGGAAGTTTTATCCCTGGAAAAGTTCTCTGTGCAATACCATGAATACTACCCGAGTTTCTGCAAAATTTCAAGTTTAATAATGATCCGTTGTTTTGGTTTACTCAACCCTTATTAACCTTTACTTCTGTATGACTGTACCATTATTACAAACATAAAATTCAGGAAAAAAATTTATTTTACCTCAAATAATCCTTGCTTTTTAATAAGGGAATTCCCTTCTAGTGTCCAAAAATAAAGGTGTGATTTTCCACAAGTAACTATTATATTTGTATCAGTAGGGTGAAAATCTGCAGCAAATACAGCTTCATTAGAGCACTTGGAAGGAAAAAAGAAAAACATTGTATCAAAATTTAAAATTCAAAGAAAACAAAACAATATGAAGTGGTTCTCTAGTTATATTAACTCATCAACTCCTGATTTAGGAAAAATTCTGAGATATTCATTTATTAGTTTTAGACTGGAGTACTTTGGTAGAATACTTCAAAATCAAAAGATTTTATGTTTTCATAAGTTAGTATCAAAAGTTATCCTTCAAAACTGTCAGATAATAGGAAATTCTACACAACATATTAGTTTAATATGTTTCTCTTCTGCACATGCTGCTATAATTGCTGCATAGAATTTTCTAATCAATTCTAGAATGACTACAATAGCAAAATTTTTTTAAAAAAATACTATTGGTATAACCTCAACATTCCCTTTTTTTGTGTTCTTTGCCTTTTATAAAATGAAAGTGTTAAAAAGGCACAAGGTGTTAAGTATAGAAAGACATTTTATGACAAGAAATCCAAATCTACATACAAGCAAGTAGTAAAAAATATCTTATTGCAACACCTTGACATCTGCCAGCTTTTCTTCTTTCTGCCAGTCCCACACAGAAAGCACATGGTCGTTTGAGTCATCCACTGAGCACAGGCTACTTCCTCCATTCTGAGGGAAAACATAGAAAATACTAATATAGCCCCTAACCAACATTAGAAATACATAAACACACATTTAGAATAATTAAATACTTCAGTGTAGGTGAAAATATTTATACATATTTACACTTTAACTGTTATACTTTTAGTTATCCCACAGATCTACATGAAATATAATAATTTATAGGACCATTGAAAAATAGGATCAAAAAGAGATCTAGAAGAGGAACTCTTGCGAACTCCAGACAAACAGACTTTGTCAGGAATGAGGCAGGTATCTCTTTCCAAACACTCAGTGATGGAAATTCCCAGGGCAAACTACGCATCATCATCTGTTCTGTTAAGAAAGTTTTTCCTGATGATTATATTGAGTTTCTTTCTTTGCAATTTAAGCCAATTACTTCTTGTCAGATCTGCTATGGAAAGGGGGAACAATTTTACTCTTCATATAGAGATAATGGATCAAAATCAGGGAATGTAATAAGAAATTAGAAAATAATTTATTCCTGACAGGTGCCTTTTTTCAGAGGTGTATCTTACTGATCCTAATTCCTTCAGTCTTTCTTCATGCACAACATTAGTTAGACGTTCTCCACTCGGTACCCATTCTTCTGAAGTATGAATCTAAAGACTGGACGAGGAACTCCAAACAAGACTCTACCTGAACTGAGGGGAGGTGATCAACATTGGTCTCACTAGTGATGGCAACTGCTGTACAATCTTCAGATCTTTTTCCAAATAGCAGCTAGCTGGAAGGTACCCTCTGGACCATTTTTGGACAATCAGTCCTTCTGCCACCCATAGCAAGGCTGCTTGTTGCTGCCTCTTGAGCTGAGCCAATGCAAAAATTTGGGCTACCACATAGTGAGCCTGCTTGGGGAATGGAACAATTTTTTGGAGGAAAAAAAAGACCCATAAGGATGCATGGTTGTTTTCCTGATGCATCAGGCCCCTAATACACATCTCAGACACAGCTACAAAAATAAGTGCCAACGCAACCCAAGAGGTCGGACAGAGACAGGACTGAGCAGCCTGAAGAGAGGGCTGTCTAAAAGGAGATGAGCAGTACTGCTACGGGATGGCAAGCGATGCTCAAAACAAGGCTAATCTCTGTGAATTCAGAGCATAAAGCAAATGCACTGAACACTCGCTTTCTCATGGCATCTACCAGGAGGGATCTTGTTATTAGGTACCTATTTCTTCCTCCAGGGAGATATTTACAGAGTATTTGCTTACTATTCCTTTTTATTTATCCTTCAAAGCTGATCTTTCACCTTTGTATTCTTAACCAGCTCTCCCAACTCACTCTTCTCTTTTCTACTTTCTATAAAATATTGTCACCAATAGATTTCAAATACTTGTGGAAATTTCCACTGAATTACCTGAAGAGGGCCTACAGGAGAGATGGGGAGGCACTCCTGAGAAGGGAGTGCAGTGACAGGATGAGGGGTAACAGTTTGAAGCCAAAAGAGGGTAGTTTAGATTAGATATTAGGAAGAAATGTTTTACAGTGAGGGTGGTGAGGCACTGGAACAGGTTTCCCGGAGAAGCTGTGGATGCCCCATCCCTGGAGGTGTTCAAGGCCAGGCTGGATGAGGCTTTGAGCAACCTGGGCTAGTGGAGGGTGTCCCTGCCCATGGACAATCTTTCAGGTCTCTTCCAACCCAAAATGTTCTATGATTCTGTGGCTACTCATTTACTTTACTTACAGATTTAGAAAAAGCAATGCAAGTGACAGCTCGGTCAAAAAACCCCATTCCGATGACATGAAGCGTGTTCAGAGTTACAGAATCCCAGACACGCACGTGTGGTGGCAATTGCTGTAAAATAGACACAGAAATAATAGGTGAAGCGATGCTGGCAAAAAACCATCAGGATTTAAAATGTTAGAATGCACTGAAAAAAATTTAATACAATTTAAGGTATGAAAATAGCGGAACTTCTCTAGAGTCACCCATGTAAGCACAATATGCTAAAAATCATTTGCTGATTACTATGTCTAGAACCAATATCTAGGACTCACTATCCATAGTGTACAGCATGTCAGGTCTCACTGATCTCTTTAGTTCACTGAAGTTAATGCGCGCAGAGCCACCCTTCACTAAGCAAAAATTGGTGATGAATTTGCTACATGGGACCTACCGGTAGGTCCAAGATCATCAGTTTAAACTGCAGCAACTGGGATAATTCTGGTCAATATCAAACAATATGTGTAAAATAATTTCTAAATCAAGAATTTCTAAAATGTAATTAATTTTAAAGTCATAAAAATGGCCATAGAATGGAATTGTACAACTGTAATCAGAACAAACTTTCTTTTTGTACCTAAAATCCAAGGTATACATAATGGCCCAAGATGAATTCCCTATGAAACCAGGTGGTTCCCCCTCCCTCCCCTCTGTGACTTCTGCACCACACAAAGTCCCACGCAGGCTCAACCTCGTGGAGACAGAAATGCTTATGAAATCCACTAGAGGGCAACCCCAGGAAGTACTTGTGATGAAGTTTTCTTTTAGAAACAGTTAGGACCTTAACACAGTATCATCAACCTTTGCAGGAAAACAAAAAGGGCCATTTTTATTTCCTTTTTTTCGTTGCCCTTTCAAATAAAGTGAATATGTTTTATTACAATATGAGAAAAAAAAAAGCCACAGCCATCAGTCTTTCTTGCTAATAAGCAGTGAAATTGCCCTTAAAAAGAAATAAATTAATAAAATAAGGCCACTTCAGTATCTCAGTTATATACATAGCTTCTATATAAGCTTACCTATATACCATTTTCCCCTCAAGCATAGACATCAGACCTTCAGACACAATTTCAGAAATACAATGCTAAGGAATTGTATTTATTGAGTTAAAAAAATAAATACCAGAGATTTCTCCAACACACAATAAAAATTAATAGTTTATGTTACCTAACTAAGTTATCTTTACATAAACCTGATATTGCATAACTAGGATTTTGTTTTCCTCATTTACTTAAAGCAGTTAGCATATTGATAACCTGGTTTTATCCTAAGATTCTCTTTTCACAACTACAAAAAATTTTGCAATAGTTTGTCTGTGACATCAGTTTCATACTCTGCTGAGTGACTTTTTCCTCATGCCTTTCCTGCCTCTGTTTGCACCCATTCTTTCTCACTTGTCTTAGCTCTTTGGAGAAATGCTCACCTTACTCTGTTCAAATAAACTCCTAGCCTACAGCTAAGCTTTACGATAATACCGTTAATCAGAAAGAGAAAAATATTCTTGCCTAGATGATGGCAAGAGCAAGAATTTATTTTTTCAGCAAACAACCCAAAGCCATTCTTATTTGTCCTTTGGTTTTGGTAGCTGTGGTCAGAATTGAAGTTGTATAGTGTACAATTTAATCTCCACTGCTTCTCCTTTTCCCCATATCCACCTGCCCACTCAGGTCTCCTCTGTAGCCTCATCTTTGCCCATTTCTTTTGGAAACCAGATCCCAATTTACCTTTAGTCTGTGTAAGTAATGGAACCAGAAACCACTGATGGACCCTGATAACAGAACTGGGTAGATTTGACAGTGTGTAACAGGCACTCTAAAATCAAGTTTTGCTTGCATTCACCTAAGACCAGTTAAACTACAACACGAAAAGAAGATAGCACGTATCTTCTTGATAGCATATTCTTGTGCAATACAAGCAATTATACGTTGACAAAGCAGTCACTCACTTTTCCATCCTTGGATGTCCCTGCAACTTGACCTGTTGCTATAGTGATCCTATCAGGATGGACAGCCAGGCTAAAGAAAAGAGAGAGAGGCCAAACTTAAAGCCATGTATTACCTATCTCATCAACCTTTTACTTAGGCCTGTAATGCATAGGTTTATTTTAGTCATATAAGACACATAGCATACAAGTAAACATTTTAAAAACAGAAAAACAGAACCCACAAAATAATCTTCATGCTCTTTTATTGAAAAAAAAAGTTCCCTTGTGAACAAGGCAGTAACTTGGTTAAGCCCTAATACTTCAAAGCATGTATCAAACAAACCTCAGCCTAAATTATGTTGGGATTCATCTCACACAGATTTAAAGTGATTGCAGCGTATAACAAGTTTACAGTTTGTGCTAGTTATCTAACTTCAGATATCTCTAACGAGACATGCTGGAGACCTGGACAGTACATTCAGTGCTGTCGGGCAACAATCCTCCAGAGCAAACATGCGTACCCACTCCAACGCTGCTCTTCAGATTATATCGACCAGGTATTCAGCAACTTATAAGAAGATACCAACTTCTCTCTAGTATTTTTCAAAAGGAGACAAAAGTTCTTTATAGTAAGAACCAGGATGCAGAAATTAGGAATTTTGATTCTAAAATTAAAACAGAGATTTTAAAAACTGATCAATGGTAACTAAGGTCACTAAGGAAAAAACAACCTAAGAGTTGTATTAAAGCCTGGAGTACAGTCTCTTTTTGCCCCAAATCCTCTCTTAATTCTTTTTTCACTGCAGCTGCTTTTCATACAGTTCTACAGGCCAAGTGCCCTGCAAAATGAACTTTGGCAATAATTCATTCAGCTTTATAATGGGGAAAGGTATCCTCTTTCCAATAAACCTGAAAGCATTCAAATATCTAAAGAGTCAGAAAATTTGAAAGAAAGAAATGAGATTAAACAGGTTTGAGTTAAAAATCTCCTTGTAAAACAACTAGATTATACAAATAATTTGATTTTATGAAACATGCTCACAATGCAACCAGATTTCATTATGAGGTCTATTTGTGACGTTGAAGGACAACAGGTGTTTCATAATGCTTAATCTAAAGAAGAGATGTCAAACCCATTTCATACATTAGGGCCCATCAGATAATCCAGGTGCTCTTTTTCAGCTACACTCAGCAAGCAGACAGATACCGTTAAGATAAACCATATGTTTATTTAGATTTCAGTTTAACAATATTGGTATTTCCTGATACCTAGTCTCCTCTAAGCTCGAGCACAGTTAAATCACTTTGAAGCCCAAGCTGGCATGCCTGCAGGACTACATGTGCACATGTACCATGACTACAGCCAGACCTTTACTGGATTGTGCAGATGCGCTCTCAGGCGTAAGGACCCAAACCTATGCAAGACTTAGAAGTTAAACCAGATTTTCAGAACTATATTAAAAGAACAAAACATTACCTCCCAAATGCTGTTTTCTGAAGACAAAAGAATGGTTACTAGGTGACTTACCACTTCACATCATCATTATGACCAGTGTAATGTCTCTGAAGCTGCTCTTCAACATTGAACAACACAACTACAGATGCGATGAAATACACAGTTTCGCCCGTTGGAAGAAGATAGAGATTACTGCGACAGTCCCGACCCCTATATCCATAGCTAGCATGTTGGTCAAGCTGCAATAACATTATCTACCAATGAAGAATGTTAAAAATAAGGAAAACCAAAATGCATTCTCTGCCTGTGTATTTCCTGAAGTCAGCACCTCTTGCTTGAACACAGCTTTATCACTTGGCAGCCTTCAGAACTCCCTCCCTTACTACACATCCTACAGAAAATACATGGTAAACAAGACAGGATTTTGTGTCATACTATTCCTTTAGTATCCTCTGGAATTTGCTAAATGCCAGACTAAGGCAATATTAATTTTGTCCCAAGTGTATTCCCTATTTACACTGGTTGACTAATTAAAACTAAGATTTAGGCTTGATGAAAACACTAATAAGTCATTCAGTACATCACCCTGCATTACATTAGGACTGACTGCATTATCCTTTGTGCAGGTTGATTGATTTCATTATTCTGGGCATTACCAGCCAGATGGATAGGAAACTATAAAAGGGTTACATCATCCATTCCAATTTATTTTTGTAGTATTCAAAAGGAAGTGGCCCAGATTCTGATGCTAGTCATATCAACACTAATCTAAAATTAATCCAATGAAATAACTGGAATTAATCCAGAAATAATCTCATTTAGAGTGAATGTTAATTCAGCCAAATTATGCAATTTTATTCTTCTGAAGAGTCATTAGGGACTACAACTATTTTGGCTTTCCTTTTTTTATAGGAACAGAGAGAAACAGCATTAGCAGAATCCTGGCAAAACAGAAGTGCATTCTAATTTGGCCAATATGGAGAAACTGGATGCGATAAATACATGAAGAGGTACTGAAACCCCAATTATATGATATTAAGAAGATACTTGTGCACTATTCTCTATGGTCAATGATAACCCACTGAAACTAAAAAAACTCACGTTAACATTATCTAAGTAAGGATGATGGTTCCTAAAATAGGAATTTCAATAGATTTTCTAGTTAGTGCAATAGAAGTAGTGCTGCATACCCATCAAAATGTGCATTCAAAAATACAGCTTTTGGACTCCCAAGATGAAATATTTCAGCCAAAATTCCTTCAAGTTTGAGATATTAAAATCTGAAGTCATATACATATCCAATATCTGCAAATTACAAAGCATTTACTATGAATTTTTAATCTGTCTGTGAAGGTTATTTACTACTCTAGATGGCAGGACAATGCTGTATTTGTTTAAATTTCTTTTTTTCTCTAAAGCCAGATACCATTACCAACTGAAGTCAATGTAAAATTTCCCTAGTTGAACAATACATAATCAAGTTGATAATGAACTAGCAGTTGAAACTTAGCCTAAGGAATTAAACTTCTAAGAAAAGTGAAGTAAAACCATTATACAGCCATTCATAGGGAACAAATGTCTGTGCAGAAAAATAGCTATTAAAAGGGAAACATTACATTCCTTGGGGAAATCTTCTTTCTTCACAACTCTTCCTGTAGGGAACAATGCTGCATTCAACACTTCGCATAACTGCTGTTGTCAAACTCTCAGTTTCTTTCTATCAACCTTTTTTCTCAGATGTAAACTCCTGGGGTTGATCTCTCTGTCTCCTCACTGTTTCCCACACTTGGATTTGGTGGCTTCAACTTTGATTTGGTAAGTTGGCACTTCAGGGAACGTTATCTTGACCTTTTTCTTTTCAATTGTCCTGCAGCTTTTGTTTCAAACCTCCTGCTTGCCAAGAGAGCTGGTCTCAAACGGATCCGTGCAGACCACTGCTCCCACCCCGATGTCCCCAGTGCTGATTTCCTGCTCAGATTCTACCACCTATGCTCCAGTCCTCGCTCACCCTTCATCACTCAGCATTTCTGTTTCTTCATGTCTGAATGTATCTGATGTGCCCTGAACCTTTTTTGGCTTACCCAGATACCTGCTAAGATCACTGCAAAGGCCCCTTTAGGTCTCAGGTATGCCCTGAGATCTACACACATTAGATTTTCTTCTTTCTCATCATGGTCTGCTTTGCCTGTCTCACCTCCAATAGCTTGTTTCTCTCTCCCCATTCTTACATGGGGCATTTCTGGCTGTAATCCGACAGCCATATCTGTCCACTACAAAGATGTTTTCTCCTCCTCCAGTTCTATTACCCCCAAGCAAACAGCTCAGCTTCTCCAGCTTAACTGGAATGAATGTCTGCAATACCATATCGGTTGGCTTTCTGCTGTCTTTGTCTCTCTCCTAAGCTGTTTTACACTCCTGCCCCTAGCTTTTCTTCTCATCACTATAGTGTATAAATTGGGCATTATCTTCAATCTCTCTGGTTTGGGTCACATCCCCCCTCCTCACCAAAATAAGTCTTTTATATACCTAGTCCTTGGTGTAACTTTTAAGTATGGATATTAAAATCTGAAAAAAAATTAGCATAATATTTTTGGAAAAAACTATGCTTCCTCCTCAGTAACCACTCTGAGTTAGTTGAAGCATTTTATTAATTCACACCTTTTCTATTCATCGACAACCTTTACATAAAGGATTCTGCTGGATATAGAGACACACACCTGGAAGGACATATGAATATTGAAACTAAAAATAATACTCCATCTGGCAAATATTCAGGCATTTAAGTAAGCTTAAGGGAGAAACTAACGAGACTGAATTGATAATACTTGATAATTATCACTTCTTACAATAGGCTGAAATATTAACTTCAGCTTCCATCTCCACACTGCTAATGACAATCTGTCTTGTTTTGTGGTCGAGGTTTCTTTGTTGTTTCAGCAATCATCCTAACACTTTCTCACATATTATCCTTAGGCATCCTAAGCAAGGGGAACCTTACAAGTGTAAAAAGACACCATTCAATTCTGTTGTGATATATGGTGAGAGGCTGTAAATCAATTATAGACGGTAAAATGCTGCAAGTAGTATTTATCACTCTAATCTCAGCCGTTTTATTAATTTTGTGGATTTTTTGGTTTTTTAACTCATCTTCATTTATTTCTGTATGCATTATTTATGCAGTTCCAGCAGAGTCGGGTAGAACCTACAGGATCAGCTGCACTAGGAATACTAAGAATGGTTACTAAATCTGTCATTAATCTCTTGTGAATACAACGGGACTTTTGGAAACTCTGTGTGCATTCTGAAACCACATGCAGTTCTATTTATACAACTTTCAAAAAGACTATTTGCAGCCTGTCTTCTTTTTTATGAAGACAAAGCAACTTCCTATTTGCACTGTTTGGGACAAAAAAAAAAAAAAAGTATTTTTCTTAAAATAGAAAACATTATGAAGACTTCATCTCTCTAAAGATAGTGGATATTACAAACAGACTCAAATCTTGTTGTGTTTATATTTTATCTTGAATGATCTATTACATATACTAAGATTATACAAAAATGAAATGACATTTCTTTTTTCAATAAAGAATGTATTTTCTCATTATATTTAAAAGTGAAATGTGAAAATTTCTGCATGTAATGAAACACTGATTTCTTTCAGGTTGGAATTCTGTAATTATGCCCACTCATAGAAGTCAGTGGAAAATTCTGGTTGTTTGGTATTTATAGTGCTTGAACAAAGTTAAAAATCTAAATTCAAACATTATTTTATATACAATAACTTATTAATTTTATTGCTAAGCACCTATTAGTTGCAAAGTGCTATTCAATTCAGGGCTTATTCAAGTACTGAAGCTGACGACAGCATCCTCTGAAGGACAATGGTGCACATTTTATAAAACATAGTTTAAAACGATAAATTACGGCTGAGAGCAAAAAAACCTGAGCTTGTTTTATTCACACTATAATTAAAAATCACAGCTCACGACATTCTTGCAATATGCCTAGTTTAATCTTTAGCTAATTAGTGTACTTCAGCCCTAACCTTCAGGCAACATTTAAGCAAAATCTTTCTTAAGCTGCCACTCTGTACTTCACAAGGTGTAGAAGAGCAGCCTCGAGAAATTAACATCTATTTCAGTGGAATGCCGTTTCACTAATGAAACAAACCCTGTTAATAAAGATCTTAATTTTGCTATCTTTCAACTCAAAAAATTATTTAAAACAAATAATTAAGAACTGATAGATTTCCAGTAGTCCTCTAGCACAGAAAGGATACACCCATTCCAGTTTAAGCCTCTTGGCTGGTAGTTCTACTTTTGCTTCCAAATTGTAAGATTCCACTTGTTCTTTGGGCATGTACATGGTAACAGGACGTCCACGAAGAAACATTTTTACGTATCCTTCCTCTACAAAAGGTCAGAAATGTTTAGTGTTACACAAAAAACCCATCAGTGGAGAACTCCAGTGCTCCTCCATCCCTTCCCACTTAACAGTTTGGTGCGTTATAATTAAAGAATGACATGCAATCTCAAACATAGAAATTAAGCAGGGTGGTTTTTTTTCCTAAATCATAATCACCAGGCAGAATTTTTTTTAACCATACAAAGTCCCTTTTTCCTCTAAATATTTTGAGCAGCAGTATTAGAACTAAACAATGTCATGAAGATCTACAAAGTTGAAACAACTGAAATAAAAACTTTTTTGGTGAAAAATAATGTTACAGTATTATGGGTTTTTTATATTAAAAATGAAGGGGAAAACATCAAAGATTACAATTAACGCAGAAATGCCACTTAAAACAATTTTATTTTTTAATCAATATTTACAGTGGAGCATCAGCATCTAAAGTATTTTCCAACACTCAGTTGCATTCTTTGCATCTCAGTGTAAAGATATGCTTTACACTTGATACAGTGTTAAGAGATACATTCGAAATAAGGAACACAAACAATTAGTAAAAGGAATCATGCTGATGTACATGCAGAAAAGATATGTGCTTTAAGAAACACTAAACATTGAAAAAAGAATGACAACATTGACAGCACATTAAAAGAACGGAAAATGACATACAGGAGAGAAGCTACAAAAACTGAATTGGATGACAGACGTAAACATTTCTAGAAGAAAATACTAATAGTAATGTGTTGAACTGGTAAGAAATATTTTTGGGGGAGAGAAGCAAGGATTAATAACAGATCTGGAAGTACTGACTTGGGGACTTCATGGGGCTTATAAAACTAGGAGATCTGGGAAATGCCATGAAGGTCTGA
Source organism: Pterocles gutturalis (assembly GCF_000699245.1). Classification (NCBI taxonomy): domain Eukaryota; kingdom Metazoa; phylum Chordata; class Aves; order Pterocliformes; family Pteroclidae; genus Pterocles; species Pterocles gutturalis. The sequence goes on along the minus strand of NW_010138151.1, from coordinate 36,751 downwards.
CTAGGACTTTTGGGAACTGGCAAGGCCAAAGTGGGTGTCTTGTGAACTTCTGGTGAAGTTTGTCCAGATTCAGAACGTGCTGGCTCTTGCTGCTCCATCGGCAGATCAAGGGGTTCAGCCTTGTTCTCATGCGAATCAAGCAGTTTTGGAGTCAGTGACATCTGTAGAGTTACTAGACAGAATAATTGTGGGCACAGAGGAAATGGAAGGGCAGAAGTAACAAAATCATGTAAATGAAAAAAATTATACAATTTAGGACTGTTAAAATTATGCTAAGAATTGTTAAGTAGCATTACAACTATACCTTTATTTTTTTAATTTGAGAAATAAGGCTTTATTTTAACTGGAAATATGCATATGCTACAAATCCTGACCAAATGAATAAAATTATCAGTTGAACAAATAAACATCATAGCTATGCTGTATTACCTAAATATATGTGTACTTTGCCTTTAGACTAATTGATCTGGGGAAGAGATCTACCTGATCTGTCACAGGGAAGTTACACCTAGGGCTCCCTAAAATCCCTCCATTTACAGAATTCATACATGCAATGAAAACAACAGAAAACTGAATGATAAAAAGAAACAATAATAATGGTGAAATAATGGTGACAGACAGTTGGAGCTTAAGATGCCTGTTAAAATGCTAGAATACTGGAACTGTTTTTTCAAAATCTACTCCAATAGATCTGTATTGGAAAATAAACTATAGAGGGCAGAGCATTAAATAGCAGAGCATTACAGCACTACTTGTATGCGCATGCAGCATCTATTTAATAAGCTTGAAACACATGCCAATACTACTGATACTGGTGCACTGGAAACCAATGGATTTTCAACAGTGACAACCCTTGACTGAGTTTATCATAGGCTGGGAGTAAATGAAAGTTTAATGGCTTTGAGCAACCTGGTCACCTGAAACTGCTTTTCTCACCTGAAACTCATGGGACTCATAAAACTTGCATTTAGCCATCTACAGGGAAAGTATTTGACCTAGTCACTCAAAACTCCTTCTCAGAGCAAATAGGGAGAAAGAGGTACTTTTGGACAAATTAAGCACGTTAAGGCAGATGTCCAAAAGCAAGTATAGTAAATTGTACCAAGTACATTACACCAAGTATATAAATTATACCTTCAGAATGCCTTCCCTCTCTCCCTCCTATAAAGAGGAACTGAGGATGACTAGGTCAGGCACAGAAATCCATAGCATGTATCTGCTTCTAACTTTTGCTAATATTAATTCCATCTGTAGTGATTTTACTTAGTAATACAAACATTTTACCTACATAACCAACTTATATCCCTTTCCTCATATTTTTCATAACTAAGTTTTTAAGACAGCAAAGTTCTAAATGTGAAGATACAGATGTAAAGACAGACAATCATCAAACTACAAAGACAGACCAGTGATGAAAGGTTTAGACAAATGTATCTTTTACATCTGCAATTTTGTAAATTTGAAATTGTTGTTGAAAATAACTGTAAAAATTAACAGTTACCGAACTGAAATAAGAAGGCACGTGAATGCCAGTAGGATCTGCAAAGGGGAAAACTACTGATTGCAGGCATAAAATTGTACAAAGAATACACAGAGGCAGAGACTCTCTAAAAGACTTAGTCTTGAGAACAAACATTATTTGCTTTGTGAAATTTTAGAGTTGTGGCAAAGCTGAAAGACGCTGATTAGTGGAAAAACTGTTAGGCTTTAGCTATCTCTAAAAAGCAAGAGAAATCTGTGATTATATCACAGACATAAACATGCATCAAAAATGTGCATATTTACACTACAGTTTAGCTAAAGCTTTGGAAAACAATACGGTATGTTTACCAAATGTAACTCTGCTTTATGACATTCAGCAAAAAGCACTGAGAAATTAGTTGGAGGCCTAGGTCTGTTTATTCAACATTCATAAAAATCTACAGTCTACTCAGTAAGAAAAAGCAAGGGAAAAACCAAGGCTTCTATAACCATGTTATGCTAACAGCAAAACAGCCAACAAAGGGGCAAATTCTATATGAATTTCAGCAAAGTGCAGAACACCATTTCAAACACAGTGAACATCCACGTGTTGCCATATAGCTCTCTCAACAGACTTTTTCTAATTCAAATTCTTCTGAAAAATTCCACAGGAATCTAAATTATAACCCATTATTATTACTAAAGTGCACCTAAGGGTTATAATTCAGTAGGGCTGTATAATAGATGGTATAATATTTTGGTTTAATTCAAAAGAACTAGAAAAATTTTAACATTGCAAAATGCATGCAAGTTAGAAAATAGCTGTTTATACATTGAGCTTTTATCCCACCAGTACCATTTTGCTTCGAGAGCTATTAGGTTTTGGAATTGAAGCCTACCTTTGCAGTGTGTCACACGGCGCTTCCCTTGTGATTACAGAGACAGAGACAGAAGGGCTGGATAAAGATGTGTTTGAATACAAGAAACTCACTAAATACCTGCTCTACCTGCTGTCCAGTCATATTGTGCTGGAGGCTAACCTGGTACTTGACAAAACACTGAGCCACACTCCATGCCACACGTTGGGTAATTACAGTCCAAACCCTTTTCCACCAGCTAGGGGCTCTGTTTTGTTCTTCTACAATCAAAATACTGGCTCAGGTTCCATTATGCAACTCTATGGTAAAAGTAAGTAAAATACCAGCTATAACTTTCTTAAAAAAAAAAAATCATTAATTTCAGTAGGAATTTTGTCCAGGTGAGAATGGCAAAAGTAGTGTCACATCTGCTTCATTACTGATCTTTATCTACAGGAAAAGTGTCAGAAGAAAAATTATCCCAGATACCTTTCGTTATGTGATGCAAGGGAAGGAGAAATGTTACACAAGAAAAGTATGCTCTGGGAGAATGAGAAGTTTTCTTTTGCTAAACCAACAGTTTTCATGAAAGAGACATGAACTGTGATTGCATTGCCACAAAATGCTGAAGTGCTTACTTAGTTTTATATATTACTGAGTTCAAAATCAATTAGACTAAACCCTGAATTACGGCTTAAGAGCTTTGCTGGATGCTAATCAATCAGCTCAGTAAACAAAATATTTTCTACTTTGTCAGTTTAATGTCTGATTACTGTTACAGAACTATACACAAAAAGAATATGATACACCTGAAAAATCAACACATTTTTTCCCTTCCTTATTTCATTAAAAGAAAGCATTTATTTTAGTTGTCCTTGTTTTTTCAGAAAAAAAAATAATTGTTAGGTGTACTATTCCACTTTGTACTTTTATTGAGACTGTTCAAAAGTTTGTAACTGTCTAATGACAAGGACAAATTCTGCTTTTACTTATACCTACTATTTCACTTTCAAAATCTTTTTACAGGGCTAATACATAAGTAGGAAAAAATTAAAGTGTTTTTCCAATTAAAGATAGACTTTGAAAACTGTAGTAACAAAGCACCTTTTTTATTTGTAATTTGACAAATTTTATTACAAGGCATTGGGAGAGATGTTGCATTCTTTAACAGTAGTTGAGGGCTCCCTTTTAATGACTAAATTCACATGACAGCATCATAGCTGGAACTTGGCATATGCTTTAATCAACAAATCCTTAATACTGCTTTGAAAGAGAAGACATATTTGGGGTAAGAAGGCACAGCCTTTTTCTTTGTCTTCTTACAAAGAATCCTAACTATAAAATAAACCTATTGGGCCAATAAAAACGAAAGCAAACTGATCAACTTTTTAAAAATATGTCATTAGTAACCTGTAAGTATCATGTTTAGATTTCCAATACCAGTTCCTAGGTATCCACAGGAAAAGAAAACAAAACGAAACCACTATTATGTTACCACAGTTGTTATCTGCTTCAAAATTTGAAAAGTTCCTACCTGCACTGAACATTGGTTCCTTGGGTTTGCTGTGAAAATAATGAAGACATTTCCATTTTAAAAAGCATGCACAGTCAGTCTGCACATATAAAGGTATCAATAAAACATAAAATTAAAAATATAAGAGATATAAAATATTTGTGTGTGTGTACATATAAATAAAAACACTTTTTCAGTTCAAGTATTTACAAAATAAATCCCCATGCAGACACAATTAAAACCAGCATACACTGTGGCTCTTTGATGGCAGGTGTTAACACTTTTACATTCAATTCTCCTTACATTCTCAAAACTATAGATTTTCCTCTACCAACTACCAGATCCTCTTCCCTTGCAGAGTTAATCCAGTTACAGGAGGACACAGAAACTGGTAATGAGCAGCTGCATCAGTTTTGGTTTCCAGTGAGGGAGATTTGTTACTGCAAAGCAGTTTACGGCCATAACAAACAGCTAGGAATGTATCCTCTCTGCACATATGGAGTGGGGTGCAGGGGGGCTACTGCATCAGTGCACGTGTGGGTGTTCGCTTACTTCATCGCTTTGTTCTCTCTGGATCTAAGGTGCAAACCAAGGTTTGAATCCTGCTTTTCCAAAAGTTTACATAAAGCATGGAACTGGACAATTCTTTCTTGGTAAACGCCAGTACGTGGTAAAACCCAGAAAGCACGTATCCATCACGATTAAAATGTCTGCTCTTTCTCACTGCACTGCTGCCTGGAAGACAACCTGAAATCAGTTTGTCTTTTTGTCTTGAGAAAATATCTGGCAAAACTTGAGGGGAAAATACATGAAGGATTTGGAAAAAGAAGAAGTAGAAAAGCTGAGGAGCTCTCTGGATAGTACTACCCTGGCCAGAAAGAAGCAATGTTTTCCAAGAAATGCCAGTCATTTGTTTTCTTTGTCCTTTGCCCCTGTATAAACAGGCTTGAGGGTGTTGTTTCTGCTGAAGCGTGAAAGTGACACAAAGCTATATTATGCAGTTATTTTTCCTCTCAGTTCCTTTTTCTTTCTCTCCAGTAAAACTTTTGAAATATTAGATTACTGTTCTATATTTCTTAGGGTGATCCCTAAAGGGTTGAAAGCCCTATCATTCTGATGGAGAAATTCTGATGATGTGATGCCATCTCCACATCTGTTCCTAGACTGCAGTGGCAGATAAAGAGAAACCAAAAAAAGGGTTGGATTTTTGCACACAACTTTTTTCTAAGCATAAAAGATTCTCCCTCTCTACAACAGAAGTTGTAGCAAATAATTTTACAGTGTTTCTCGTTTTGCCTTGATCTGGCAGTTACATTAACAATAATATGTTTACTTAATGACAAAACCAAACCAAAACAAAACAAAAAAGAATTCTACTGATCCTACACATTGATTTAGCAAATTTTCATAATATCAGCCTTGGTATTAATCATGCATCAAAATTCATACTTCAAGCTAGCATACACAGCCAATCTCATCTATATAAATAGCATGATGTGTTGCCACTGTTAACAACAAGATCAACATTTTCTCTTATGAATGAAAATATTTTTAGAAAATAAAAACTTTATGGGATGGAGCATTAGTCAGAAATGCTGCCATATTAGAGACAAAAGAATCCCTAGCTCTGAACAGACCATGCTGACTTACTCAAGCTAATCAAGCTAATGTGAAAGGCTGATTCATGACAGCAATAAAGCAAATCATGTGTACTTTCTAACTATACAAACCCTAACCACACACATAGCTCAGAGCTCTGACTACCCTTTTCTTTTTTGTGAACTTGAGTCACTCCCCACTTATCTAACCCTTCAGAAGGCTTGCCCCTGGCTCATAGCCATAGGGAGTCAGGCTACCCCACAGTAGCACAGGAGATTATGGTCATCTCCTTACTTCTTATGCTTAAAGCTTCTTAAAATAGATTTCTATAGCATTATGTTTTTGTGTAACAGCCTACAACCCCATATACTTTGAAAACCAGTAATTTCATGGTTGCCTCTAGATTCCTGGCATGCATTCTGCTTTTAGTTTCATCTACAGATCAGATATAAAATAAAATCATAGAATACCTACGAGGGACCTACAAGGATCAATGATACAAAAAAAGACAGTGAGTAGATGGTTAAGTAACACCCTCTTCCTCACTCTTTGACACATACAGTTAGATTTACGAGTGCAGCCTTAGCCCTCAGCATACAGAATCATGGTCATTTTTCGCCTAATCCCATGGCTCTTGCTTTATATTTTGCACAGTGGTCCAGCTTCAACAGGAAGCATGAGGCAAGTCTTTACCCAGCCTCTTCCACAGGATAAAGACACTCTTCAAGGAGGTGGGAGCTGTGGTGTTGAACACCCTCAGGTTGCATGTGGCAGAAATCAGGGGAAACTCTCTAACCATGCAATGATTTTTCTCATAGTGGCACCAGCATCACTAGGTACAGCTAAGGCAGTGTAACATGCGCTCTCCATTAGCTCCTTGGGACACCTGCGCATTATTTTAAGCATCACATCACTTGTGTGCTGGACCTCCTCCCCGAGTCCAAAGCAAGTGATTCCTGATCAATGCTGTTGCTCAACCCTTTTGTGGTTTAACAACTGCAGAATGACATAACCACCAGGTTTCTGCTAGAATAGAACGAAAAAATGAAAAATGCATCTCGAGTACCATGATCAACTTTAGAGCAGAAACTAAATTTTGCAGATAATCATTAATTATGCCTTAATATTTTAATTTCTCAGCTATTTTGGAATTCTTTTTTTTTTTTAAGTGCTCAGTATCTGTATGTAGAAGTACCGCTGCTAGAAGTCATATTCCTTAATTTAAATGAACAACAGCCTAATTAATAATCTCACCTTATTTCTTTAGTAGCTTTAATACAAAACTGATTTAAGATAATTATAACCTTATGCAGATAGCAGGAACTCAGGGATATCTTAACAAAACCGATTTTGCAAAGCTCTGTACTTAGATGTTGTCAGGTTTATCTTCCACTGCACAACATACGCTGAATTCACCTTTTGAGGACTTGAATATTTTTATTTTAAAAATTGATGAAATACATAGAGAAAGGGTCCTCATATGTTTGTTAAAACTTTTTTTTTTTTTTAAACAGTTAATTGGAAAAGTAATGACATTTCACCATTGGTAGCTGTACCTCTTCCTCACATTCTAGAAATAAAAGTCTTCCCATCTAACTACAGAAATTTAAGTTTTTTAACAAAAAGTTTCAATATTAAATTTTTTTGGTTTATATAAGGTGAGGTTTTTTTAATTAATGCAGTCACATGTTAAGGGCTGTTGCTATAATTTGATACATGTAGTAGAGCAGGAACTTATACATATATGCAAAATTAAAAGTAAAAAAATCAGCCTTAGAAAAGCTATCAGCATCAAGAGACCAACACAGAAAACAGCAGCTCCCTGTTAACGAATTCACTGGGACAATGCAGCTGTATGAAGTTATGCACTGCTGCAACACTTCACAGAACATCCAGCTTAAACTAAGAGCAAGCTTTTATCTTCTCAGCAGTCCCTTCACTGCTCATTAATTTTTTTGCTTAGTTTTGCCTTTCAAAACTTTCAAGCTCAACTTATCCCTAAGAGTGTTAATATTTGGTTTTCTGCTTCAGCGGTATTCTTTCTGATGTATCAACGTATATATTCTCTGTGCCAGAAGGGTCTGAGATGTTTAGTAACAATTTTATCCAAGTCTGCACATGCAGAAAGAGACACGGCTCCTAAGTAATCCAATAAAAGACTGATTTACCTCTCAAAAATAGCATTTATGTAGAGATTACTTAAAGAGTGAATTGCTATAGTATTTTTTTTGTAATTATATTTCAATCTTTTAGGAAATTTAAAGTGAAGTACAAAAATCTTGTAAACAAAACCAAAACCACTTCTATTCAGTACCACTGCAACATTCTCATCTCTTCAAAACACATTCCCAAAAGGCTATCTGTTGTTTATAATTATACGACAAAAATATAGGAAAAAAAACTTAAAAAATCATATGCTGAGATAAGGTCACATTTCCAGAAGTGCCAGAAGGCCCAGTCCTGCAGAATTCCATCACCTTACAAAAAACTCATTCACATGCATAGATACACATCGCCAAGATTTTACAGTGTCTAAATTTTCAGTTTGTGTAAGTATTTAATTATACCTTCCTTGGTTACTATTTTATAACCTTTTCTCTGATGGTATTCTTATTTTTTTCATTATTCCCATAATTTGCTACACTTTTCACAAGTTTCAAAAACTTCGCATACTTGCTGTCTTGCTTCATAGCTGAAAATGTAAGCCAGGAAACAAACTATTAATAATTTCATCACTCATATTTAGGCTTGTCTGTTAGTACACAACAACCTCAGTCATTGCTCACATCAAGTGAAGATGCTGAAAGGACAAAAAAGGAAGGGGTGTTTTGTGCCATACCATCAGCTCATGAGCAATCCAGCAACTCCTACGTTGGCACTGATGCCCATACAGAGAAGGTAAACTATGTTATTATGTGATGATCTTCATTACCATTCTGCTTCTATGGTCACATCATCTATGAGATAGTGAAACAGTACCATCAACACCACTTTTTGGTGGTGGGGAAATGGCCACGACTAAGATCTGTCTAGGAAAATATAGGAAAGAACCAGCTGAGTGACTTCATCAAAAGCATCAATGAATCAGCTATTTGTTCAAGACCATCCTGAGTCTGAAACCCTTGGATAAGACATTCTCTTTTCCTTGTACTGTCAGCAGTACAGAGAAGCATCATCAGAGATACACAGGGACACACATCACTTTATTCCACTTCTTTGGATAGCACTTGCATGTAAGCCTATCCCTCCACTCCTCGTTAATTTGACCCTCGGACTGAGGCAGTCATTGCTCAGAGACTGGCTGGGCATCAGTCTGCACATGGGAGGTGGTGAGCGATTGCCTTTCCATCACTTGTTTTGGTTTTTCTTCCTCTTTCCTCCATTTATTAAACTGCCTTCATCTTGACCTGTGAGTTTTCTCACTTTTGCTCTTCCTAGACTCTTCCCCCATCCTGCTGGGGGAGAGGGAGTGAGTGGCTGTGTGGTGCTCAGCTGCCAGCTGGGGTCAATGCACCACAACCAGGAACCTGAAGACATAGATGGCAGGAACTTGAAGACCAAGGGAAACCACAAAGGTAATGGAAAAGGTATGTTTAATAATTACAAACTTTTCCAGGCAATTCAAAGTTTATGGTTTGGAAATAAGGCAAATAAATTTCAACTGCATTTTAAAACCTGTTTTATTTGAAATGTTTTATAATATAATTTTGTTCAACTGTTGGAGCTTTTAAACAAGAAAAAAGCTCCCAATATTTGATAAACTAGAGAAACTAATTCCACTAACTAAACTAATTTAATTATTAGGGCAGCAGGCAGAGAAAGAGATAGATTCTTAGATAACATTACCTTTCACTGTTCTTTTTACCACTAGATGAGCTGCTGGTGGAACCAGTGCGGTTGCGACTCCCTTTGGAATCTCCATAGCTTTCTCTCCGACCGCCTGGGGACACACGCTCAGTTGAACTGGTTCTCTTAACAGTGCTAATAAAAAAAGGAGCAAGTTTTACAGGGGCACATGTAAAGACACATATCCCTACGACAAATATTTTTGAGAAACATATCAAGTAGAAAGGTGGCCCTAAAAACTACAACTTTGGTTTTAATCATAACTTGATTTGTTAAAAGAACCTACATAAGAGTTCTGCTGAGTACCTGCTGTAACAGAGACAACATACTGCTTTTTCCTTAATAATAAAATAGAAGATAAGCTAAACCAATATCATAGAGTAAGTTGCAATATCTATTTTCCAGGTCACATTTCAAATCTCTCACTACCACTCCACACTTCTGGACTTTTCGATTATCTTAATAAGAGATGAAAGACTTAAGGAGAAAGCATATTACCTGACACTTGCAGCCAGACTACAGAGAATGCCAAAAGTAGGTCAAAATTTGAGCAGGCACAAGCTAACTTTGTGTGTTCATTCAGTACCAATTATTCTGTGGTTCAAAGCTAGTTTTAACATATCCCAAAGTGCAATTAATGGTGAGTTAGCCTGCCATTTTTTTTGTAAGCTTGTCAAAAATGTATGCTTCCTACTTACATGTATGAATAGATTAGATTCCCCACATCTCCTGACAAGGGGTTACTCAAAGGCTTAAAGCTTGCCTTACTCTGTCAGTCTTCAACCATCCTTCCTGTCAAGATAGCTATCAGGGAGCTCCTGTATGACTTTATGGCACCCCTTAGACATCCAGCTCTCTCTGATGGAAAAACGTGAGCCAAAACACAAGCAGTTATTACCTGGTAAGTTAAGAGAAGCCCACTCAGAGCTTAAACCTAATAGGAAACAAATTACTGTGGTTATTTCTCAGTCCAAAGCTCTTCTCCCTAAAGCAGTGCTTCCAAGCAGGAGAGAGAGCAGCTAAGAGTAAGGCCCAAGCTGGATGATGCTTTTCACTTTGCTGTACTCCCTGTGCAGCAGAGAGGCACAGGCAGTATCACCTGGACTGAAGCAGGAATTGCCCCCACACCAGCAGCTGAACAGCAGGACTTGGTGCCAGGGTCTCATTTCCCCCCACCGCAGTCCTGTGCTGTTTTCTCCCCTCCAAAGAGCAGAATGGAAATGTCCCCCTTACACATAACATCCCCGTAACTAAATGGCCAAGTTCAGCGGCTCTGTCTCCCCAGAAGCCATGGACACCAATGATCGCTTTCAAATTCACAACCCTCTACCCAAATCCCAACCACAAGCTCCCTCCCTTTGGGAAAACTTCAGTTCTTTCTGTTCTTGCTCCTTCACGGCCCAGGCTCATCCCAGTTGTCCCTTTGACCATCCCCAGCCAGCTCCCCCTTGACCTCCGCACAGCCCCAGGGATGCTCTGCTTACCATAAGGCTCATCTCGAGCATCCTTGAGGTCTATTCCAAACCTCCCCATCAGCCCCTAACAACTATCCCTACTCTGTTATCTCGGTCAGCTCCTCAGGCTCTGACCCATTTTGTGTGTGGTGCAAGAAAGAGAGGCATTGGCTCTTCATAACTAAAAGAAACAAGGCAGACTTTTCTGTCTGGTCAAAAAATATTCAGCTTATCGACTGTACACCATTAGCAATACACTGGGAAAAAAAAAATCCTGGTCCCTCATGTCTTTTTACTGAGGAGGAGGGGAATGTTTCAACACCTCAGCTGAGGCTCAGTTACAGGAACAATGGGAACAACTGAACCAGAGTCTTTGTGCAAAGCAACCGCCCTTCTGAAAGGAGAGAAGCCCCTGTCTAGGGGAAACCCCGCACAGCACAGCAGATGCATGTTAAGATGCATCTCAGGTAGCTTGACAAAAAAACTTTCTGGAACATGCAATGGTAGAACAGATGTTCAGTGCCGCATTTTTGTATTAAAAACAAGGATGCTTCAAATGATTAAGCTGAAATTTAAAAAAAAAAATATTGTTTCTGTGGAGAGAACGATGTAAGAGAGCAAGCAAATGCAAAGTTACACATAGGCATGGAACAAAATACACTCACAGGAGAGGGGAAAAGGCAGCAAAGAGAATTGAATTCTGTCCTAATTTCAGAAATGTGTCTCCTACACTAGCCTAACATTATCCAAGTCATCTCAGTGTCAAACATATGAAAAAACCTCCTCTAGTAAATTACATAATATACTGTTAACATTTAACTGGTCTCAATGCATCTCGTAGTATCATCCAATTTATACTCCAGTTAAAAAATAAAGCCTTGATACTGAAAATGTTTACTCCACATAAAATATCCTTATTAGCATGAGTCCTTCCACTACCTTATATATAGTACTTGCAAAAACACCCTGTGTGATTTTGCAAGATCACACCTTTGCTTTGGCATCTTTTTCTGGTTAAGGAAAAGAAGAGGCAGTATCAGCCTACACTGAAATTAAATTAAGGAAATGACCAAATTATACTAGTGTTAGGAAAAAATGTAAGTTACAGAAGCAAATTTAAACTAATTTTAGTGTTGCTTGGGGTTTTATTTTATAGCTATCAAGATTCAAAAGATGAACTGGTGGATAAAAAAAATGAACGGGTGGGACTGAAGCTTAAAAGTGTAATGCTATCTTTGTTCTTATTAATGAAGTCTCATATCAGTATGAAAACTACTTTTACCACAGGAATAAAGTCTTTTAAACTCTGCTGGCTTACATCCATTACTGGTTAAACTACTTAGTAATATTATCTTCTGACAAATTTTATTTTAAACTTTCAAAAACAAAAAAAGCCCAGTAAGAAGTATTAGCAGGTAATTGGAAAGGAGGATTATAACTCCACTTCAATTTTGGCATATACTCCTTTTGGTAGCTATAGTATTAAACACCAGGGATTATATCCATGGCTACAGTAGGTACACTGTCACCTGAGAAGAAATTTAAAATGATAGATGATATCAATTTAGCTTACAGGTTTGTAAGTGTATAACTGGATTCCAGAATTTGGCTTCCACATTAGTGATATGAAAGGAGAACATTTCCAAATATTTAAAAAGATAACATTTGACAACACAATTTTTAACTTATTTAAGACAGCAATGTGGTCTAATGAAACACCCCTATAGTAAAAGGTCTGTTAGCATAACGCAGATACCATAACTGAAATTATTACCCAAGTTTTGCAATGCATTAATCAATGATGAGAAAGTTTTAAACATGTACTTCTGAAAAATGTTAAAAATGGGAATAATAATTACAGTTCTACCATGTTAATGGTCATACAAAAACAGCCACTTTCTACATGTTGAACTGAAACTGAAAGGAAAAACAACGGAGCTTCAACACTACAAAGCTATTAAGGATCCCTCACCTTAGAGCAGGCTTTTTCAGTTTGCATGCATTGAGAAGATTCACAGACCTGCTTAATCCAGATTGAGAGGTGCATAAACAAAGCAGAATAAAAAGTGAATGCAACAATAAAATGCAGAAACAAGACATTTAAGACAAACTTACATTAAAAGACATAATTGCATGCTTTCAAGATATGAAGTCACGTGCAAGAGTAAACAACATAGTGCTTATAGGCTCAGTTAGATGTTTGTTCATTTCAAACCATACATTTAAGAACATCAATGTATCTTTGAATGACAAAATCTCAGCAATGCTCCAATACACTGACCATTTCTAAAGCAACTCAAAAAAAAAAAAGAGAAAATCAGAGAGCCTATCTAAAGAAACAAGACAGATGATCCAGCTAGAAGACAAAGACTATTAAAAATGCAACAATAAAGACAAGAAAATAAGTTCTTATATATACATACATATACCACTGCATAGCATGAATGTTTCAGATGGTTGCATTACTGAATTGTGATAAACAAATCTGGATAAAATTAGAAAATACATCTATTTAATTATCAAAATTTGGGGGGGAAAAGAAAAGCTTCTTAATAAAATAAATTTTAAAATAGCACACAATGCTCTTAGACAGTAACTGATAATATTAATAATAATTTGAAACTTGTCTAGCACTCTTTCTGACCCTCATTTAAATCAATTAGAATAAATTCAAGAATAACATATGACTTTAGTTTCATTATGCCTTTAAGCAAAGTGCAGCAATAACGTTAATTGTTAGAGATAATAATGAAGTGGTATAACAGTTTTGCCACTCGAAGTGCAATGGAGAGGCATTTCTTTTTTAATTTCTATTAGGTTTATTTTAAAACATTTTGAGAGCCAAGTGTTAAGTAGAAGACTTAATTGAAGGTTTGATACAGAGTTTGTGTGTGTGCCAGTTACAAACCATTGCTGCCCCCAGAACAGAATGCAGAACATTAATTCCAGGCGACTGAACAATTTCCTAGGGGCCATGTGTTTAGAAGAACAGGAATTTATTATATTAAAGTATTTTATTCTCCCTGCAAACAAAGCTCTTTATGTTTTCTTTGTTCCAGCTTCTTCCTTTTGATCTCCATTGTCAGAGTTTTGCACCATTGTAATACTTCACAATCTGCTGGGGGAGAAAGAATGACTGATTGTCTCCCTTTGAAAGGCAAAGTATGTGCTAGCCGGCAGCCTGCAGCAGCATCCCTGCTGGGAAAGGTACTGTCTGCATTCCCCTCCCTCACATTTTTTTTTCCTTTTTCCCCCTCAACTCTTGGAAACAAAGCTATCCTAGATGAGCCACAAAACCCTAGATTTTAATAGGGAACACAAAACATTACTACTGTGCACTGGCCAAATTCCAAAGACAAATTTAGTGTTAAGCAGGAAACTTCAGACCACATTACATCTGAAAGGAAGAGTGCAGGGGTAAGGGAAAGATCTGCTCACAATGAATTAAACTCATCTTATTCTGAATTAAAATTTCAAACAATTATTCTATACACAAAGTTCAGAACAAAAATATGACAGTGTCCGAAAAGCTGGTGCTTGAAATAGCTTCTACACTTCTACAGCATAAAACTAGTAAATATATTAAATTTAAAATCAAACACTCTGACCAAAGGCTTTTTGCAAAGACGCCACTGAAGCACTTTAAAAAGGCAGGCAATTCTTGATTATCTGTGTCAGGTGATTATCCAGCCCATTGCAAAATTACTTCAGCTCTGCACTAGCTGGCTTGCAGCTGGAAGCCGTCCAGCTGTGTTCGCATGGCACCCCATCACCTGAGCGCAGCAGCGCCTGTTGATGCTGGACCAGAGTTTTTCCTTCCAGTATCACCAGGCTTTCTATCTTGTATTGCATTATTACTATATACTTTTATAATCTGATTCACCTATGTTTTGTATTTGCGCTTTTGCTCCATTCAGATTATGTCATTCCATTCCTTAATTTGGATAATTGCGTGTTGACTATATAAGATGTAAATGCTGAAGGGGGTTTGGTGCCCTCAACTCTAATTGAAGTGAGAGTCAGCTGAGGTTACTGAACACTTTGCAAGATCTGGATCTAATTATCACATTAGGCCCTATAACAACCTACTGATATCCACAGATACATGTTTTACATATGGAAAACCAATATGTGCTGAGGTTAAATGATTTGCATAAGGTCATTGAGAGAATATGTGGCAGAACTCAAACAAAAGCCTGCTAGTTCCACCCCTTCAGTCCCTAGCCTTTTTTATTACCTCCAGTTTTATATTCCTGCCAGAAGAAGTAATTTCCATTTCAAATATTAAATGGGAAATCAGAAAATGTAGTGAACTTTGAACCACATCTCCTTGGTAATCCAGCAAGGCAGATAAGCCTGTGAGTTCAAATGAGTTAACCAACACATTTAAATACAGCTATTGTATGAAATGGGATTGTGTCTGCAGACATGTCAATAAGTACATCTCTATCTAAGCAGTGGAATGTATGGATGCACGCTTGGTCCTCACAGAGATTATTTGCATGTATTTATATAAATATGCATGACATACTGTTTTTCAAGGGACAGACTGATGTAATTTCAATTGGGTATCATACACTTCCTAACCTAAACTGTGGAAGTAGCAGAGAGTAGAAGAATCAGAAGTTATTTTTTTGTTATGCCCCTCTCCATAACTTTGTTCAGCAAAACACCTGGGAGGAATGTGATTAACCTGGACGTTTGTCTTTTTTGAAGGTAAGGCCATAGGTAGGAAAAAAAATGAATATTATATTTTTCTAATACAGTAATCCTAGTAGATACTAGCAATTCACAACAGCAGACCAACAGCTTAAAAGAAGACTCAGAAAAAATACATATTTTCCTTTCCTTTTTTTTTCCACTTTTCTTTCACTTTTCAAATTTTACTTTTTCACATTTTGAAAAAAAAACAAAAACAGATTTTTCAGTTATGCACTAGAAAAAGTATTAGAAGTATCCAAGCTGAAATTAACAGTTCTATTTAGAACTGCTATGCCAAATTACCATATTTTGGACTAAAGAATACCTACACTTCAAAGTAGTATCAGTTTTAGAATCAGTGTATATGAAAAGAGCACTATAAAGCCATAAGTAAAATCAGAACTAAAAAAATTATTAAGAATTACACATCATCTGTAAACTGTTCAACACTGAGTGAAGCTTCTTACCACAAATACATGTCCTACTCCTTTAAAAAAGAAAAGCTATTTGATCTTGCTGCTATATTTCCATTACTGTTTTATGCACGCATATATACAGCTACTGAATGTAAAAGGATCCATTATAAATACAAAGTATGAATGAATTAATATTTATGAGTTCATAATGAATTAATCTCCTTGACTATTTGCAAGTAAGTTACTTGGAACACTTAATACATCATCCTTAAATATTGAATATTTGGAGCACAATTTACTACAAAAACATTCAATCTCAGCAGTTTAAGATTCATTATCAAAAACTACTAAAAGTAGAGACTAATTGACCAAAATAAGTTTTGTAATTCATTGGTGAGGTCCCTACCATTCCACACTCTTCATGCTGAAGTATACTTATAGGCAAAGCATAGAAATAGATTTAATTTAATAAAAAAATAAATTTGCATATTAAATATGATCAATACAGAACTATAGAGCATTTGAAGGGAATAGGAATTCCAAAGCACCTGGACTTGAAACTGCTTCTTTCAGTACACAGAATAACCTTGCCCTCCTAAGCACTCTTTAAAAGTGTCGACCTATTTCAGCAAAACTGCCCATGTGTATTTTTTATTTCCAAAACTGGATATACATTTTCATACTGCATATTCAAAGCACATCCAGTCCGGTGTCTTCAGTAAAGAGAGGGGATAAAGCATAATAGAAAGACATTAAATCCTTATCCTGTGGAAAACTTTCTCATACAGGAATCATAGACATTAAAAAAATGCTCCGTAAGGACTTTCCCACTGGCACTCTGATCAGGTGGAATGGCTGCAGGGTGCCACTTACCTACAGGGATCCTGAGCTAGGATAATGCTTACAGGCTGAATTACTCAAAGGAGTCTCAGAAAGCGCGAGTATGATCTTGACCCACATTTCATCTACCCTACTCTGGGGCAGAAAGTCGTATGCTGAACCTTAGAGATGGAGTGTAGAGACTCAGGAATCAGACCTTCTGTACACAAGTGAAGTGTGCCAATGCTTGTGCTCTCTCATGCATTTTTTAGTTACTACTTGAAACTTTATTAGTGAGAATGAAATTATGAGAATTATTAAGAAAACATAATTTGTGAAGAACAAAATTTATTTAAAAATTCAGCATATAGAAAATAGTACCCCTTTTTACACACCAATAAATTTTCTTTTTTTAAAAGGCAGGTTCTTCCACTCATTTTCAAAATTCTGATAACATAATTCTGATAATGGAACAGTTTAAACAGTATTTGCCATCCTCTGCTTATCTTAGGAGCTGATTCAGAACAACCTGACAAAACCTGCAACTGCAGTGAGCTCCAGTTCACGGGAGCTCACAGGAATTCATTTCTGCAACACAAAAATGGTATTTTCCAATGTAATTGTGCATAGCATAGCTCCTCATTTCTCTACAGTAACAAAATGTGGAGTTGCCTGGAAAATCTGTCCCCTTCAACACAGTAACAAAGAGAGGCATATCCTTAGTCACCACCTCCCCTTTAAGGAGAAATTCTCTTTACAAAAGAGACCTCAGATCTTAGCAAGTTAACACTCTCATCTCTACAACTTGCCCTCCTGTGCACTGACAGCATCATCACTACAAAAAGCTGAGGATGACACACAACAAAAGAAATGGAAAAAAAACCAACCAAACCCATACTATTATGTTTTACAGGGAAACCATACAGCAGATTAGCACCACAATAACCATCACATGTAACTGGAACTTGCTGCACCCAATCCCTTGCGTTCCTTATAACCTAGATGTATAAAACACGTAGCCCACTCAAAAACAACTACACACACAGGAAGCAAAATGAGATAGAGCAGTAATTTTTAAAAAGACTTAAATAGATGCTAATGGTAAGGTATCTAAAGATGGATGTTTCATTTGCATAAATATGTGCTAGGTATAGAATTTTCCTACTCCCTGAGATGCTTTTAACATTGCACATGCAGTTTCTATGATAATTTTTAGTGAGACAAAATCATCAAAGGTAACATTGATTTGTAATGATAACACAGTTTCTCTACAGACTAGGTATTTTCTACTAGCTACTAAAAGAATTTTTGCACTTTTCATGCTTTATTCTCTATTTGCTGGACTGTAGTAGCAAGAAAAGAACACAAACCAGTAGAGCAAGCACTGTGCATGCTTTCAATATTCATGGCAATAACCCTAATTCTAATTAGGCCAAATAAGTTTAAAGCCTCTTAGAATTAAATCCATCTCTCCTTTTCTTTCCGAACTCAATATTTAGACTGTTGCCTCGCAAGTAAGAAAAACTATGCACCTAGAAGCTTAAAAGAGGAGATATACCATGTTTTAAATTTCACAATTACAAGGTTTCTGATAGATGCACATACCTTTTTGCTGCTGGTGATACAGTCTCCTTTCTGGTTCCTGATGGGGAAGGTAAAGAGCCACTTGGTTTCTTTGGTAACACAGTTCCATTATTAACAGTAGTCCTTAAAGGCAGGGTTTGTACCAGCGGTCTTGCTGTTTTAACAAGAAAATAAAATCATTGTTTTCATTTTCTTTTTTTTCCCCCAGCAAACACCACTAAAAAAATGTAAAAATATCTATGCAGTATGCCATTTTTATTTCACTATTGCCAAATTCACCATAGATGAGGGATTTAAAAAGGAGGATTTTTTTTTCCATCTACAATCACATCAAGCAATTCATCCGCATATGGCTTAAGCACACAATTCTATAATGTCTCTCAACTGTAAAACTCTGTCCTAGCTCAAGGAGGTTACTGGCAAGCGCAAATGTAGTCGCTGCCACCCTTCCTGCTCTCTTAAAAGAGCATCTGTCTCTTGCCTACTGGGATAGCATTCGGAGGAGTGCTAGAAATGAAGACAGGTTGCCACCCCAGAAACCCCTGTTCTTTACCCCTCAATGTTCTTGCAGGTTTTCCACAAGCAAATGATCTATTAAGAAATCATTACTCTCCCCAAAAATCCCTTCTTTTAAAGAATGTAGGCTTATGTTTGACAAAAAGGAATTTCACCCCTTAGTCAGAAAAAAATGATTGAAATCAGCAAAACAGTGGACTTAATGAGCTGACATTGTCTACCTACACTCTTCTGATCAAATGTTGGTTCAAAAATTGATATACATGTCATACCTGTAATTAATATCAGAATAACAAAAAAAGTTCCATTTAAGTACGTTAGAAATTAGTTGCAAAAACACTGGTTAAAACTGCAAGCAATGAGTACAAACATGAAAACAACAGTGGACCATACCCTGAAACACAGATACAAACACAACTGGTGCTCTCCCTACAGCAGGGAAGAAAGCTGTGTACATCACTTGAAATTTGACAGAACTTCGTATTACGAGCTGGCTTTGTAAAGATGCCAAAAGTCTCTGGGTTCAGAGAAACAACACCCGAGAGAAAGCAGCAGTCACAATTCACAAGTGACTTAAGAAAATTTCACTGAACTTGGGAGAACATATTTTCTGTTCTTCAAAAAAGAGACCGCCGAAGATAAACAATCTAAAAAGCAAAAATTTTTAAAAATCTAAAAATTAAAAATTTTATACAGTCCTAGGTTATACTATGAAAACACCTTATTGTAGCACTGATGGCAAGCATTTATTGACCAGTTCACCTGAAGTTTTCATATACTGAACAACAGAAGATAAATGTGAGAGCCTGTGCCTTGGGAAGATTAGATCAGTAAATATGGTCTACTCAGGAATGCAAGTTTCAAGAGAAACTTGGTCTTCAAACTTTGTTAAAATATATACTCATGTATACATTATATATATATATGTATAGGTATATATACTATGTCACGTATTCGTCACTTATTTGATCAGAGGTGACAAATTTAGAAAACAACTCACAAGGAAATATTTAAGGAATGAGGCTCATTGGGTTTAGAAGACAGAAACATGATATGAAAACAACAAAGAAAAAAAAGAAGCTTCCATGATCTATCTTAACAGACTAATGCTGTCTTTAGATCTTACACAAAACACCTAAAACTTACTGTACTTTGGCTTCTCATAGTTTTGTTTTTTGTTTTTTTTTTAAGAGATTCATATATGATGATCCTATACTTCTACAGTATTCATTCTTCCAATTAAATTCCTTCTACAGTTTCATGCTGGATGCTTTACTGCTTGTTTCCTAAATGCTGCAATGCCGTAATTAATCTGTACATATAAAACTGATTCTGTTGCATATTACAGAAGCACAGATAGCTAGAGTTGAGCAGCTGTAGGCTTGTCTCCTGACAAGATTTCTGTAGCTCACAAAACTTTAATGAGGCTTTGAGATCATAAATTAGAACAACAATTAAAGTTAAATAAACAAATTAAGAATATATTTTCCTTCTTTATAGTTCTATAAAAATGTCTATTAAAAAGTAGCTGGAGGGAATTAGCTTTACCCTCCTGAACTGATGAAATTGAAACTAGCAGCAGCTAGGAATAAACTCTGCAACCTTTAACAGAGGTTTTGCTTCAAATCCAATGCCAATCCAGAGCACACTTCTGAAGCTGGAGATTTAAAGATCTGTCCCCATAGTCAGCTAGTGTAAAAAGCAACACCACGAAACTCTTACACAGCACACAGAAAAGCTACACATTATTCAATTAATCCACTATTTACTCTGGAGCTATTTAGTTTTATTTACAAGAGCTATTTCACATCAGTGTAACTGACATAACAGTCAAATAACCCCAAACATGTCATTGCTGTTAGAAGTCAGTAACTCAAACACATTGCTATTATTGCTTTGTCAGTAATGTTTAATTTTGGAAGTTTTGTTGCTTCAAGTTCTTACCTGTGGCAGCAGGACTGACATGTTTATCAGCCTCAGCAGCAGCTTTTTTAATCATACTCTGATCTATGGATTAATAGGGCTGTTAAGTTTACAAACAAACCAATAATTGCAAAAGGAAAGAACAACAAACACAAGTAAAACAAAGGCAGGAAGCCATACTGAACTCCACCAAGCAGCTAAATTAAATAAGGAAGGGGGGGTGGGGGCAGGACCCAAACAAAAACCCAAAACACTATTAGGGAAGGAGCTCCACAAATGGACAAGATAAGCAGCTCATTTTTTGTGATGTACACTGCTTTTAAACTGCCTACCTCAAGTCTTAAACAAGAACACACACAAAGACCGAAAACAAGCTCAAGATTTTTTCCATTACAGGTTGGAAAGCCTGAAACTTGAAATCTTTAAACCAATTTTAAATCTGAAGTACTCAGAAAATCTTGTCTTCTGTCCCACGAAGCTTCTTGTTCCAGAGTCAAACAGCACACAGTGATCCCGTTTTCCAAAGGCATGAACCTCCTCCCAACACACATGTGCTTTTAATCCTAATCTACTCTATCTACAGATCAAATGGAAGAAGCAGCATACAACATGCTTCAAACCAAGTTCACATGGATGAGATTTTTGTGACACTTTGCAAGCTCAAATTCCACTTTTTACAATTCTGAATGTGGAATTACTCATTAAACAATCAATGGAAAGAAAACGGATCAAGTCCCATGCAGCCCAAGTGGCAAAACATGAGAAGCCACCTCTCCAGTTTCATCTGTGTCTAAGCAAAACCCTTCTGAGTCTCCATCAGGAGCCTCTGTAATGCTATTCCAACACTGAAATTCAATTTTGTCTTATGCTAACTGCATGCAATCTCTTATAAAGCAGTTGTGCCTACTACAGGAAAAACAGGCCACCATGTGAAATGTCTCATATTTGACAAAACAGGTGGAAGAAACAATCAGGATTACTTCAGATTCTGTTTTCTGTTACACAATACATTTAATAGGGCTGACCATGCACTAATAATACAACTGATATACAGTAAAAATTCTTCACATAAATTGTTACAGTAGCAATTATTTCAATAAATTAGTTGAATTTACTTGGCAATTATCAGAACTCATTTCAGTAACTTGTCATGGATGAACAATTTGCCTTGTAGTCCCCCATTTGCATTATCACAGTAAAAAACTTCTTACACTGTCATTTCAAACACATATTATGAAGTATCCATGCCATATGCACATTTAGGGAAGGAAAAAAAAACCAACACAAAACCACCAAACAAACCAAAAACCAGCCATAGAAGGCAGAAAAATAGACTTACAGCAGCTATAGTTCAATGTACATTGAACTATGGCTTTAACGATCTGCCACCACCAAGAAAATGTCTCCTGATTTAGAGTTCAACTCTGCTCACAGAATCCACGAAAATCTGTTTTGTATTTTGCTAAGTAAAGCCAGCAGGCAAGAAGAACTGATTTGGTTACAACTCAGTAATAATTACTATATTTCCTCTACACAGCAGATAATATCTATTTTATAGGCAACATAAAGCCTCTTAATCCCTTGTACAGCCAGATTCGGCAAAACATTTTATCACAGTAGAGGTTATGTTTAGTAGCATTCAACTTATCTGGCATTTTAATTTATATTTTTTTTTGCAATCAAACAGACAAAGACAAAATGAGGAGAAGAACAGTATCTGGCATTTTAATTTATATTTTTTTTTTGCAATCAAACGGACAAAGACAAAATGAGGAGAAGAACACGAAAACAAGATCACAGACATTCACTACATATTCTGCCCAACAACTAGCACGATACATGATCAACTAATCTGGCTCTGTAATTCTGTCCCTTTCTGCTTTCCTCATTTCCAGACACAAAACATTATAACAAACACGATGTCTCAGTTCAGCAAATTAACTTAGTTCCTTACCTATTCTGCTAAATCAATGGCTAAAAGTAACTATCTGTCGCAAAGTTACAAATATATGACTGAGATTAAACAAGTCCTAATTTCCACATGAGAATATTATTAATCCATAACGACATATAAGATTTCTGATGTGAATTAAGTTTTTAGTTTATATTAATACATATCAGGTTCCCAAAAGAAACAATTTCTTAATTGAGACAACAGAGAGCTTGTAAAGTCAGTGATACTTTCTTCCCACGTCTAGGTTGCCACCACTCTTACTCCTAAGACTACCCAAAAATACCTCATGCATTTTTGCTAAACTGCAGATGGCCAGCCTCCCAGGTTTCTGCAGCCTCACAGATTACAGTAAAACACACCAGCTGGGTTCTAATAAATCTTTACTACTGCAAAGCACTGGATGTTCAACTCTAGCTTTTCTGATATGTGTACAGACAAACCCATTCTTGGAGAGGAGGAACCAAGAGAGAGTGTGCTGTGGCACACAGGCACAGCACAGCATACGGCTGAAAGGCAACATCTGCCACCTCGCTGGTTCTGGATCTGTTGCACTTAACGGGGTCAGGCACCAACTACAGCTCTACCTTTCCTTCACACCTGAGCAGCTGGTGTTGCACCACCTCCTCAGTCATGTCACCTCTGTGCTAGCTCAGAGCTGTCTTTGGCTATGCCTGCACCATCCAAAGACACTTAAGACATTTTTAATTAAAGGAAAATTACATTTTACTTAAATTTATTTAATGTTTTCTATCAGAAAAAAAAAGTCAGAGTTTCTCCTATAAAAGATAATACATTACACAAAGAGTTTATAAGATAATCTTGGTCAACAGTCAGGAAGCATTAGCCATGGTTTTTGTTTTGCTGGTTCATGGGAACTTCAGAAGACTCACAGATTTAACCACTTGTATTTTTATGTGTTCTCTTTAGCAGATTAAATTTTAAGAAAAAAATTTTTTTTAGTTTGATATGCTGATTCTGAGCATTTCAAAGATGTAAAGAATACCCTACTTTAATACATATAAGATGCTCATTGAATTGTACTACCTCTCTTAGATATATCTGAAATGCAAACCTTTGGTAGGTCCTTTCTTGTTCTGCATGGCCTGCTGTTCCTCTGTAATATTCAAGCGTCGAACCACATCAGCAAGTGCAGATTTAAGCAGCTGGATGTCATCTTCCTGCATCTGGACACGTTGCTCCAGAGAGGCAATGCGATCCGTTACCTCCATACTGCTTGCAGCAGAGGCACTGTCATCTAAGTAAAAGAGCAGAAAAAGATGCATTATCAACAATGTATAACCATCAAGGAACACCTGATATAACTGGCTGCAGGTAAAAACAAGGTTTTTCACGGACCTAATGCCCTCTTGAGGAAGAAAGTTTTATACGCGACCAAAAGGAAGAGATGGAAATAAATAAGACGAGTACTTAAGTAAGATGTGCTAACGAGGTTGGCTTCAGGGCTACTTAGTGTTAATTGGGCCCCACTATCAATCATCTACATGTCTGAACTGGAGCAATCAACCATCACCCTTCACTGTTCTGTTCAACACAACATTCTGGCACTGGCAGGCATTCAGGTACAGAGCTATACTTCCTGATATGCTACACACCCTTCCAGATTTTTCTTTCTCACATATGTGACAGAATGTATACATTAGACATATACAAGCAACAGACAGGCTTACACTTTTTAAAAGTTATCATCCACAGACTGGAGAACAGATATTAACCCCATCTGCTAACTCCTAATTTATACCAGCAGCTTTACGAGAACATTCCCTCTGACTGAAATAGAAACATTAAATAAATTCAGAATTACTCAGTAATTGTACTCTTAGCCTGCAAATTCTTAAAAGGGTCATTACTTTGCATACAATTCACCCATTATTTGGAAATAACCCACAGGAGCTTAAAGCCTGCAACTCCCTAATGAGGACTACACATTCTTTCAACCCAAAACTAGCAATCCAAATATTTTTCCTAAATGAGCGCTTTCATTCCACTCCAGTTCCTATCACACAGAAACACTGTAATTTTTTACAATATTAAGTTAGGAAAAAGAAGAAGAAAAACAAAGGCAATGTGAAAGATGTCAAGGTCAGTATCTACTAGGGAAAAAAATAGTGTGGTTTATAACAATAATTGCAAGGTTTTATTTAACTAGGTGGATTTAAAACCTAAAAAAAAAAGTTGTGTATTAACTTACTGGATCATTTTAAGTAATGTTAGTCAAGTGATGATTGGATTATAGCTTTCATTTGAAGACTCAGTAAGTTATACTTTAGCAAAAATTGATATTATGCTAATATCTACAATCATAATTGACTTCTCCCTCATTCCTAACATGAGTCCACAACACATATTTCTTCTGTTAAAGCTGCTCTCTCTTTGTGAAGAAGCTGGTATTTGTTTTCATTTCTTGTGTACTTAATTTTCCTCCATTCCAAACCAGAGTTTTCCACTTCTTCTGTATAAGGGCACAAAATTAAAGTTAAATGGCTTGTGCTTAATAATAAGTAGTGTTTATTTTAAAACAAAGTGTTTCAAAAAGGAAAACAGCAACTTCTGAGTGCATTTAAAAGCATGGCCAAAAATGTTAATACATACAAACTTTTAATCAGAAGGGTCTGGGGAAAAATTGCACTAAAAAAAAATCTATTCATCTCCAAAACACCCCAATACAAATTGGTTTTTAAATCTGTTAATAAGCTGCATTTTGGCTTCCTTACTCCTCCCACCCCCAAGAGCTATCTGCGGTTACCAAAAACTGAATTAGAAACAACTCAGAAACAAAGACTATAACAAATATTGTCAGTCCATAAATAGCTACAGGCTAACAGAGTTTAAATCACTTGTTAATTATGTTATAGGTTTTTCAGAGCATATTAAAACACCAACATTAGGATACTATTAGGCTGAACATAGTGGTAATGTAAATACCCAGTTTGGAACAAACTAAACCAGAAGTTTCTGAAAAATGCTGAAAAACTTTCTCCATGACAAAGCTTTCCAAACTTTGGCCTAATCAGACTTCTGCTCAGCACAGGACTCTGTCCTGCAGCTGTTACAGGTAATTAATCCCCAAACTCAGATTAGCAGCCATGCTGGCAGCAGTTTGAGCTGCCTGCAGAATTTAACCTTTCCTTGTACAAACAAAAGGCCCACGCTGCTCTAATGACTTTACACTTTAACTCAGCTGGAAATAACATGGATTAGCATACTGGACAATAGGCAACCAAATTAAAAGCTTGATTTAACCAATACAAGCCAAATCCAAACTTCAGCCATTCTGCCAAACTCAATACGACATGGCATAGTTATCTTCTGATTCAGTCAACGAGAAATAGCCAATTCCCAAATTCAGGGCAGAGAGGGAAACCCAGGGAGAAACCAGTTGGTGTTAAAATGATCTAGCCTTTGTTACAAAAGAAAGCATCCTCATCAAAGTATCAATTTCACTAATTTTTAAGTGTGTAGAAACAGTAATTTTGCCCAAACATAAATCTTCAAGTAGTAAAACAGCGGCACTGGTTTATTTACAGTCCCATAAGAAATCACTTCCACTAATAACAACAAAGATGTACAGCGTGCTTTCTTATTCCCCTCCTCCCAGCTGTCACTGTGACTCTTCCCCTCACATCCTTGCTGACCAACAAGCACCAGCAAACCCTTCCTCTGGACACAGTGCGTCTGTGCCTTCCTCCATCACAGTTCTTCCTGGTCCCTGTGAACATAACCCTTATCCGTGCTCCAACCTTCAATTTGCTTTTTTGCAGTGGTTACCTTGCTGGATGCAGTCCCCTTCCAGGGATGCAGAAAAGACTGAATGTTGTTATAAATTTTATTAATATTGCTGTGCTGGTTTTGGCAGGTATAGAGTTAGTTTTCTTCACAGTAACTGGTACGGGGCTATGTTTTGGATTTGTGCTGGAAACAGTGTTGACAGTACAGGAGTGTTTTCCTGCTGAGCAGTGCTCGCACAGAGTCAAGGCCTTTTCTGCTCCTCACCCCACCAGCGAGTGGGCTGGGGGTGCACAGGAAGCTGGGAGGGGACACAGCTGGGACAGCGGATCCCAACTGACCAAAGGGATATTCCATACCATATGATGTCATGCTCAGTGTATAAAGCTGGGGGAAGAAGAAGGAACGGGGGGGACATTCAGAGTTATGGTGTTTGCCTTCCCAAGCAACAGTTACATGCGATGGAGCCCTGCTTTCCTGGAGATGGCTGAACACCCGCCTGCCAATGGGAAGCAGGGAATTAATTCCTTGTTCTGCTTTGCTTGTGTGTGCAGCTTTTGCTTTACCTAATAAACTGTCTTTATTCTCAACCGATGAGTTTTCTCACTTCTACTCTTCCAATTCTCTCCCCCATCCCACCAGGAGGGAGTGAGCGAGTGGCTGGTTGGGGCTGATTGTCAGCTGGAGTCAAACCATGACACTTGCAAATGAAGACAAAATTTCTTAAAAGTCAAGTCACACTTGCCTTGCCTCCCCTTTGCATGCATATACAAGTAAGCTAGAAAAAACACACAGAATGTAACAAAACTGTGTTTTCTTGAGAATGCAGGGTTCAATTATAAAATAAGCATAACCTGTTTGTTGTGCAAGTAGAGGATGGAATGTTCTTGCCGTTGAGCTCATTACATCTGAGTATGTTGAGCAATAAAGTTGCAACTTCAACACATACAAATAAGCAAAGTGGTATGGTATCAAAAAAAAAATAATGATATAAACTAAACAAATAACAAAAAAAAAAAAGTCACAACAGATGTCATCTACTCTGCCCACAAGAGCAAAAGCTATATTGTTAGCCTAATTTGTGATTTGCCTCTGCAATATACAGCTCATCCTCACAGCAAAGAACATTCGCAAGGAAACTTTTAGCCCATGTTTGTAATGCAATTTGGTCTCCAATAAGAGCTATCTTCTTATTATTGTTCCCAAGCTAATATTAAATTTGAAGTGCCTATACATATTACAGCACTTGATTTCATGTTTTCTCATGGATGAAGCACATCCTGTAGGAACTCATGCAGAGGGGCTGAGAGCGGAGCACAGGGGTATGGAAGAAGCCACCGAGTGTTGTGCCTCGGGGTGGTCCAGCCTGGGGCTACATTTTTCCTCGCAGGATCCACACGTGCACTTGCACAGCAGCTGGGTTACAAGTGTGCTTCGGTTGTACAGTTACCGTAACTGAGAGAAAAGCACTTTACAGTAATGATGTAAAGATTCTCAAACACTTCAGGTAAATCCAAGGAAATAAAAAGCATGCTTTTAAAAGAAATCTATATAAACAGAAATTTGAAGTAATAATACATAACCATTATTGCACAGCTTTACAATATAATAAGAATTCCATTATGACAACACATGCTGCTTTTTGTGACAATAAACTCAATAACATTAACAACTCTTTAACAGTGTCAATATACTTAGATTTGCTGGCCTCTTTGCAATCTAGCTGTCAAAAAACCCACATATGTTCACCATCCTGAAAGGCATATGAAGAAGACTACAAATCGGAACAATCCGCCTTCAAGCATTAAATCTACTTATCAGTCACTACCACTGTTTTTGCCCATGGACAGACAGAACAGACATCGTATCACCTACACTGTAGCATCGATAGCATGTTAGAATTAATCATTGCCACTTTTTTCATGAATACGAAGAAAAAGTACTTTTAAAGTGAAATTTATGCAACCTGTTTTCAGAAATCTGAAGTGAATCACATTCTACAAGTGTCCATTTCTTTTCATGGATTATAATGCAAGTCTAAATCACTGTCTCAAACGTGTAAAGCTACATCTCATGAGATAAATGCCACCTACAATGTCCAAAATTAGATAAAACGAGGAGGTATCAATTCAGATGCCATTTTTCATCGTAATACATATTTGTGGTAAAGCTCGGAAAGAAGAGTCATCTGTCATTTATGCTTTGCTGAGATTCTGCAGGTTTCAAAGAGAAGGCAGCAAAAAAGGGAATGTTCTTCATGCCTCTCTTTAAAATTTTTCAACCAGCTAATCCATGATCTCATAGATTGGAAAGATTTCTTGTGGCAAACTAAAAGACAATACTGAGTCAGATGATTAATCTGCTTCCAGAGTGTCTTCCAGTTTTTCAGCAATTTATTACTTCAACTTAGCCAAATGTGAAGAAAGATCTGAAGCAGAGCCAACAACAGGACGTGTACACTGTTTACAGGAATGATTTCAATATTATTTCACTGTACGTAGACGAAAGCAAAATGACATACTTACACTATTAGTTAGAAGGAAGCATACTGACATGCATACTATTTCCTACAGATTTTACCTGCTGGAAAACATAAATTTGAACTGTACATTAATGGTGTAGGAAATAATAAAAATTAAAATAGATTTGGCATTTTCCCCAGAAGAATTACTTCATTAAACACATTCCACCTTTGCCTTACGCAGACATTATTTTTGAGACTATCTTGTCCAGCTCAAACCATGGCAGCTGATTAAGTAGTGGAAACATTAGGTATTGTCTCTCAAAAGAATAACAAACAAATTTGAGTTTATTCAATCTACATGGTCTCTTTGGAGCACCAATTAACAGAATCAAATTGTACACGAAGTACTTCCATAACTTTTCAGGATATATTCCGTGCATTATATGTTTGTAAAGTACCTAGCACAATGGGAGTGTGCTTGCTAGACTCTATTATAATACACTTCAAAAGCAGCATCTTTTCCAGACTCTAAAGTCTTTGCCAGAGTTGTCCCTGAATTTAGACACACTGCAGCACATCAGAAAAGAAAACCTAAGCCTTCTGGGGATAGCAAATTCCAGCAGTGTCTCCAGCAAAAATTAAAGATAACCCACATGAAGGAAAACATGGCAAAGGATGGCTGTGAAAAGGCAGCATCACCTGCACACAAAGAAGTCCTTCTTCTAGCATAAAGATATAGATTGTGCCAACAAACCTGAGTTGAGCTCAGCTGGTAGGAATACTTTCTGTCACTGAGAGATATCAGTAAGCGTACCATACTCTGCACTTCTGAAATTAATTGGTACAAGTATTTACATTCCTTGGAAATCACTATGAACTTCAGGACTGCTACTAGAGCCTTATGAAACATGCACATGGACAGAAAGGAATTCTCCCACCCGTCCCCCCCCAGCATGTAGCCAACTGTGTGGCAGAACACAGTACCTGCTGAGAAAGCCCATGATACCAAATAAGAGAAAGTTATGAATAGCATTTATTAAAAAAAATAAGCAAACAAAAAAGCTCAATCCCACAGCTGAATTTAGATAGGGAGAACTACAGACTGGATTTGAACCAGCATAATAGCAAGCAGGTAAGAACACTGAAGATGCTACACTTCCACAAACATTTTTCCACCCGTAAAAGCCCACATTTTTCAGACACCACTAACTCTGCAAAACTGTTAGATGTGGCACATCGCTTGGTACACATTTGGCAACCTCCCCTTCTCCTGCCCACACCATCACTGACATCTCATGCAAGTAATTGAGTTACTTAAACTATTTTCTTCAATTCCCTAGGAGTCACACTATCACTAACTTTCAAATGACCTCTTTGCTTCACCTCTCTCAATGCCATCTGTTTAGCTTGAAACTCTAACAGTGCAGAAAAACATCCCTCTGCAGCAGGCATCTCCTATGTCTTCAAAATCCTATCCTCCCTTTTTGGTTCATTTCATGCATCTTTGAGTCTGGGGCATAAGTCCGCCAGACAACCTATTTGATAGATACAGTCTGTCTGAACTGACAGCAACAGAGGAAAAAAGGAGAACTAGGAAAAGAGATAACCATCCAAGGTTTAAAATGAAAATTCTTGCAAAATGAACACATGCAATTCACTGTGGCACATAAACAGGGGAATGCAACTATGACACCGTTGCCAGGCTTAGATGCAAGATCTGGAGAGTACGTAGTATTCTCCTTGTAGTAATTTCTGTGGCATAATGTCAGCGGTTGCTCACAGACCAAACGACTCTCTGTGTGAGAAAACAATGGGAAAATAAAACAGCAGGTTTAGTTTCCTTTGACAACACCATGCCAAGCTCCTTTGTTTAAAAGATTAGTGCCCACAGTATTTCACAGACTAAAGATCTTTCCTCCATCCACTTTTCTAATGCAAAACATTGTACGGTACCTGAAACACAGTAGCAGCTTTCCAGGCTTGTCTCCTGGGGACAATGACAACACATATGGGCAACAGCTTATCATAAAGTCTGGTACATACTGGACTGGTCTGCTAGACCCTGATTCGATCAGATTAGAGCTTTCCACTGTGAGAAGCAAATGGATTTAAAGCCCAAAATAATGTTATCCTATTTAATCTTGTTATTTTCTGTGGTTATAGAAAAAACAGGCAGAATTTTTAAACTACAGTTAAAACTGTAAAAGCATGCTGCTTTACCTGAAGTTTTGGAAATCAGAACTGGCTGCCAGCTGAACACTAAAGGAATGGCCTTTATTATGTCAAATCCTCTAATTGTGTTTTGTTATAAAAATATATACGTAATAGGATAAAAGTGCAAGCACCGTAAATGCTTTTTTAGCTGGAAAGCTTTGATGGCGACAAACAAGAAATCACATCTAATCTTTCAACTTGATAGCTATAGGAACAAAACCATGCCTATCTATAAGCTTATATATGTATACAGTCTCTGAACAGGTAGGACAACTTTTCAGTTCAATCCCTATTCTAAGGCATGTACTTAAGATAAGAGTGCTTAGCACTGCAAGGAGATGCCCTAGTTCAGTACAATCAGGCACATCTCACAGTAAGTAATCTGAACAGACCAGATTAGTTTTTCCATGTCCTCACAAGGTATGTATGTGTAGGAGTAAATGGGAAGAAGACAACTCTATCCCTCACGTCTGCCTAATGCCGTACTCTGACAGCACTGGGAAACCCAGAAGACAGATGGTCTAAAAGAGACCACAGTAACAGTAATGTAAAGCATCACCTTGTGAGGAGAGAGCATTTCTAAACCATTCTAATAAAAAAAACTGTAATCCAAATATTTGTTCATCTACTATATATGGACTACAGATGGTTATTTTTGTGAACAGTATTTTCCCTCGTCTAATACAGCTAGCTATTGTAGTCCAGTTTTATAAAATCTTATTACTGTATTTCCCAACATTCACTGAGGAATAGCATGTCCTTTTACAGTTTTACCACTAGAAGCTTGAAGACAAGGAATATAACTTCCTAAAATTAGAAGCAGAATTTGAGAGGATAAATCCATAATAGTAATCATCACTCAGAGCCTCACAGCTGGGTACACTGTATTCATTAACAAAATGGAAGAGAAAAAAATGATCTTAACAGAAAATTGTCACAAAGTTCCTCGTGGTTAATTAGGCAGCAATCACTGTAGCAAAATTGTAAGTACGTGCCCTTGACCTGCCTGTAGCTGTTGAGCTATAACCAGCAGCTTCCCAGTTTTCCCCCAGCAGATGGTAAATCAGCTTCTATCTGGAAATCAACCAGTTAAAAATTATCTCCTCCACTAGTGCTTAAGTGGAAGATGGAAGAAATTTTGACACATCAATAAATTAGAGGAATTTTCCCCAGAAGAGGTCTATCCATGTAAATGCTTTACAGTTCAGAGTTACTGTGCTGGCTCTGTTGAGCACAAAAATCAATAGAAAATGTTTTAACAAATTATCATCCCTCCACATTATGCTGGAGTCAGTCTGTACCATAAAAACAAATAACACTGTGAAGAAAAGCCAGGAGAATAAAGACAACCTTCTGTAGCATAATATTAACGCAAGGATAGCAGTTTGAGAGAAGCGACACCATGGGATCTGCCTAGATAAGAAGCTGAAGATGCAGTCTAACACAAAATTGTAAAGAAAGGAACTGGCAGTGTAATAAATGGAGGCATCTCAGAGCAGAAGAGCTGGGCTGTGTTTTATCACATCATCTTCTTGGTGACGCGCTGAGGATGTGCCTGTATCACACCCTTAAGAATGAGAGATGAAAAGCAGATTGTGGAACATGGGAGAACATTTACGATGAGTCTCATGTCCACATCACAGCTATGGCTCAACATTCGAGTCATCTTCCAAAAGCTAGCAAGGGATTAATTCAAATTCATCACATGATGTACATTTATAAGACTTCAGCTTTTGTTTAGCACTTAGACAAAAAGAACCAACTTAGATGCAAGATTCATTTCTGCTAAACATGTTTTAAACCACATGCAAATAAACTCCACACACAGGTACACACAAAATGTTTTCGTACATACTTTATCAGTACTTAGTTCAAAATATTTTCACTGCCTCCAAAAAAACCTGGATATCTCCACTGGATTTTTCAACTAAGCCACATGCAACTAAAGCAGAAAGATCTACTTTTACTTGCAGTCAGGACAGATTTAAAAGACAAGAAAACGGATTTAAAACATGTTTGTAAAGTTACTGATGTTGGCCTGTGATAATGTATTATGAACCAATTTTATCTTGTTTGTTGTGTAATTCTTAAGTTATTTTTCTAGAGAAAAGTCGATTCACACCAGCAAGAAACCACTAAGACATGTCAGCCACTAGTTGATCTCCAATTAAATGCAGCTTTTATGTCATACTAGAGACAGCCCTATAGAAACACTTAAGAAACTATATTAGCATACATTTCTTCATGTTCATAACTTCCATATTCAACATCAGAACAGCAACTGATACTCAAATTTATTTGGACCTTTAACTTTTTACCTATAATTTCTTACAATCTGCATTTTAATTAAAATTATAATCACATATACATAAGGTTTTAAAAATGAAATTAAAAACACTACTAAACTTCAGAAATACACAAGCAAATAAAACACTTTTCCATTAAAGAAATTAAAGATTTACTAAAACTGAGACTACATCAATAGCAAGAAATCCATAATTATCAATTGTGTTTTGGCTTAACTCTCAAAGGATACCCTTATGAAATCAGAATTGGAAAATCTCAGCCTCTATTCAATATAATTTATTTGTAAGATACAACCCTCTAACAAATATTCTACATTTACATTTCTTAAAGGCTTACCAGCTTTTTGAATTGTTTTCTGTAGACTTAAAGTAAGTGACATAATACCAAGAGAACAAAACATTCCTCCTGCACTTGCAGAAGGGGTTACTGATGTGAAAAGCAGATTTATCACTTCTGAAAACTCTGGTTTCTTTTTCTAAGCTAATGGCTTCCCTTCTAGCAGTGGTCTGACTTTTTTTTCAGAACTCTGTACCTCATGAATATTTTAGTTTCTGAAATTAGTGCAGTAATATGTTAGGTTTCATTACAGGTTGTCACAAAGACAAAGCACAATCTAAATATTTTAAGGAAAAAATTCTTTCAAATTTAGAAAACTATTTTAAGTCTTCTTTTAAAACCTGTCTTGTTCAGTACTGTCTTTCACAGTAATGTACATTTTTTTTTCACTATTTCCAGTTAATCTAGTGCTTGTGAGTTAACTAGTAACATTCTGGCTTCAATGGGAGATGAATAAAAAAGCACACAGGATGCCTACAACAGATTGGAATTTTTCCCATATTGTCCATCTTCGTATTCAATTAGGGTTAACTCTTCCTTTCATTTAATTCTGACACATATCAAAACTACATTTTAAAATTATATGATATACAGTAAACCAATAATTTATGCTAAGTAATATATTTTTTTATTCTAAAATCTTCAGATCACACTTTCCTGCTCATCAGCAAAAAATCTTTACTGACACTAATGAAGAAAGAACAAACTGCCCTTGCCAAGGACTCACAGACACTGCATTTGATAGTGCATTAGATGTCCTGGTAAAAACCAGGAAGAGGATTGCTTTAGGGCTTTATAGGATATAGAGAAGGAAGAAAAACCCTTTATTCCCTATCCTTAAAGAAAAAAAAATAAAAATCAGGTTTCAGGAAACAGAAACATACATCATCTGAAAAATCATTTGGTTTAAAATGCAACTCCTCTAAATAGAAGACAATTTGCATTCTTTTTATTTTTAACTGGATTCCCTAGCATGAGATCATATTCTTATTTTTACCGCAGTGGGGTACATAGCATTGTCGCAAATTTCACCCAGCTGTGATGCCATTCCCAGCACACTATGCAAGTGTGGTCCTGCTGCCCTGGGAGAGTGAAGGAGTTGTACTCCAAGGCTTGCCCCATGCTCCGCAGCTTTTGGCAAGGCTACGATGACATGCATGTTGCCCATTTTTAAAAGAAACTCAGGTTTTCACAGAGGAGGAAACAAAGGAGGAGATAGAGATAATCTATTTTATAGCTTTCATGTTTGTTGAAAAAAGTTTACAAATACGCTTTGATCAATCAATGCCGTATTCTATCTCCCCAAGGCTGCACAGAGAGTCCTCAGTAAGAGGGAGAGAGCCAGCAGATGCCTGATCCGCCCTTGGCTGGGAGAAAGCCCCAGGCCAAGGTCCAAGTAGAGCCTGGCTCATGACTGTTCCTCTCCCTCAAGGACTTTCCAGGACTGCTCTCCTTCTGGCAGCAGTCAGTACTTCTCCCATACAAGTTTCACCTGGGAGATTAGATGGGCAAAGGCTGTGCAAGGCAAATCCTTTTCCAAAAGCCATCTCCTAATGGCACTGAGCTGAAGTGCTTACAAACCCTGCAGAAAGCCTGGCTGATAAAGCTCTCACAGCGGCATGATTACCAAGCATCTGAGCTTCAGCCATTGTGATAAGGTGGAGCCTACCAGCAAAGACAAACCTTTAAGCCTAATATGTCCACACAGCTTTAGGGCAAAAGTTCTCTTATGCTTTCTTAGCTCTGGATGTGGGTAGACCTCTGTATGCAAGCGTAGAGACACAAGGTAGGGCAAGTATAGCCACTTGAACTAAATTAATTTAATATTTTGAGGGTTCTCACTTGTTAACCTGGAATTTATTTATTTACTTACCTTCTCCTCCTTGATCCTTTCTTTTTTTCTTTTTCTTTTTTCTTTTTTGTAGGCTACAACTTCAGAATTCAAATTCAAAACAGGACACCATTTAACATTATAATCTTTATGTACAGTTCAAACAGGTACATTTTTAAAAGCACTTCTGAACACAGATTAGCGGTCTCCAAGTATGCAAAGATTATTTCAGTGATAAGATTGGCACCCAGGTTTAGTAAGCTTCCTCACTGCAGCCCAGAGCACTGATTTCTGTGGGCAGTAAGCTGAGCAACATACTGAACTCGGAAATTGCTAGATTTATGAGAGGTGGGAAAAAGGCTGAAACTGATTGGGAAAACATTTCTCCCTACTGCACTGAATAGATAGCTTAGAAAACAATATCTGGTCCCAGCACATCAATTTTGTAAGACAGGCAAGGCAAGCAGGAGATGCCTTTTTCAAAACACCCTTCAGTTTAGCAGAAAATAGACAAGAGTAAAGCCTAGTACAGAAGCTTCAGCATGAAAATACTTAGTTATGTAAAAGACACAAACATAATAAATAATCTCATGGTAAAATACGCAGATCAGAATATGACAATCCCAAAATTTAACATGACCTTTTAGGAAAACCCCTAAATGTCAGGCTCTCTCCATGGCAGAGAAGTCTCAACCCCAGGGCTACAGCTTCCTTGAGTAAGTGACCCAACCCCTCATGCTCAACAGTCTGATTTGTAACAAACGGTTTACAAATGTTGATTCTTTGCCAAAACCAAGCATTTCATATTTGCACAGGCAAAAGTTGAAAAGAAATGAAAAACGATCTGGTTGACCAAGCATCCCCACTTACACTCAAGCCAACAAGCAACTGCTGTAACAGTGAGTGCCACCAAGGCAAAGGAGTCACACACATGAGCAACTATATTCTATCCCCCCCTCTCTCTCTTTTTTTTTTTTTAATGGGAACAATACAGCTTCATATGCATGCTACCAAGTTTAAAAAAAAAAATCAAACACAAAAAACACAAAAAAACCCCCCACAAAAAACCACACAAATCCACGTATTTTACTGAAAAACACATTTTGAACAGTCATTCACAGTGTGATGGTTCCCACTTCACTATTCATTAAAAATGAAAAATTCCTAGAAAAATATCATTCATTTATATATATATATATATTTACTATATTG
>NW_010138150.1:5327-18838 GCF_000699245.1 Pterocles gutturalis | reverse complement strand
TCGGGGAGCCGGGCCGTTATCTGCTGCCTCGTCCGAGGCTTTTGACTCCGTGCTGGGCAATACGGCGTCGTGTCACCGCGCCTGCCAGCTGACCTACTCCCTGCACACCTACCCCAAGGTACGGGCGGGCCCTGCCTCACGGCTCCCTCCGCGACGGCGCTCGGCCCCGCTCCCCTTCTCCCTCACCCGGGGCTTGTGCTGCGGGTCCTCTAAAGGTAGATGTTTGGTTTGGAAAATAGATGGTTAGGCTGCAGCTTGCCAAAGAAATGCCGCTTTCAAAAGTGTAGCTTCGTTAGTGCTGGGTAGTTTTGTGGATTTGGGGGGTTTTGCTGCTTTTTTCCTCCTGTTTCTAAAGAAGCAACTGTAATTTGACTTGGGCTGTTCCCTGTTTTGGGCACTGACCCAGTGCGGTGTCCGTGACAGCCCAGAGATCCTGAGCCAGGGCACCAGTGTGGCGCTGGGATGTCAGAGGTGAATGATGCTAAAGGAGCACCGGGTCGGAACCTGCCACCTGTGTGTTGGTTCACCTGCACAGAAACGGTGGGAGCTCTTACCCCCCTTTGAGATCTCACCTGAGGGTAGCAGGCAAATGGAAGCAGTGGCAGTGTTAGGTAACAGGCCTTCGTCTGCTTCCCTGCAAAACTTACATCAGATTTTGTGGCTCTGTAGCTGCCCTTGGTACCCCCACAGAGAGAAGTAACGAGGTTGTGTGGGATACAAGTAAATTTGTGTGATGATAGTGAGGAGAAAGAACTAAACCTGAGAAATTAAGACTAAACATTATCCTAATATATTTCCATATTGTTTTCGTGCAGTGCTCTTGTTTCTGTTATAGGACTCTCTCAAGTTCAGAGAAAGCTTCTGTGATTTTTTTACTCTACTTTTGAATTCTCTGTTGTGTGGTGTTGGTGCTGTCAAATAAGACAGCCATCTCTTCCTTTATATTCAGTTTTTTTCTTCTGTTTACCAGTTGAAGGGAACTGTTCTACTTACTGGAAAATAAGAGAAGCTTCAATCAGACTTCCATGAAAGACTACCATAGAAATCTATGTGCTAAGGCTAATTCTGTCTAGATATCAAATTAAAAAAATGTGTTTTCTGCAACAGCATAACTATCTTAGGCATCTTGTCGGTGGTGTTAGAGTTAAGTTTTAATTTCCATACAGTTTTTGACTTTTGTTCCTTTAAAGCACGTGAACTTGTGTTCTCAGAGACAAACAATGGCCAGTTCATTTACAACAGGTTATACAGTAAGGTGTGGTATGTTTGTTTTTTGTTAAATTAATTCAGAGTCTGTTTTCCACCTGTACAGCAACTGGCTGCAGTCATTTGAGCAGTCACATAGTTAGTGGTTTTGATGGATCTGGTTAATGATAGAGTGTGATCATAGATAGGAGTGCTTACGTAATAGAGGCTGCCTTTAGTTCTGCC
Organism: Pterocles gutturalis; assembly: GCF_000699245.1. Classification (NCBI taxonomy): domain Eukaryota; kingdom Metazoa; phylum Chordata; class Aves; order Pterocliformes; family Pteroclidae; genus Pterocles; species Pterocles gutturalis. The sequence continues at coordinate 17,407 of NW_010138150.1, read as the reverse complement.
CCACGCAGAGCATTGCGTGTGCAAAGCGTGTGCCCGTCCCTCTGGTATTGTGGACAGAAGAACTACTAGGTCTAGGTTTTCTGTATTTGCATCATTTTAATTGTTGCAGTGAGGAAACACTTTTCCACTTCAGTTCGATAAAATAAATGTGTGTTTGCGGAGCTGGTTAGGCAAGTAAGCAGTTAACCAGGGCACTGGTTAACATCAGAAGATAATTGCTTATTTTGACAATTCTGTTGTAGTTCTGGTTAGAGTCTGGTAGATACACTGTAATATGCTGTCAAAATTTTTGTCTTTTTTTTTCGTACTCTCCTGCTGGGTTCTATAGTTTAAGTTCTGAGATGGAAGACTCTCTGCCCTTAAACATCAGTAAATATTTTACAGCAGTATCTCTTTTTTTTTTTTTTTTTTTACTTGCCACTTTAAAAAAAAATGCAGTGCAACTTTGCTTTTGTGAGTTGTAGGACTGGAATTACAAAACAGAACTTGCTGTTCCGGGTCTGCCCCACCACAGAATGAAGAGCTCTGTTTGAAATAAATTGATAGGTATGCTAGTGTTAAAGAGCTGTAGCTTGGTTTTATTTCAGATCATCCAGAGTGTCACGTTTAGCTGGTTTCTAGATCTAGTGGAGGGAAGGAGTATTGTGCTCTGGTGGGTGGCTTTTTATAGCACTTGCAAAAAAAAAATTGTTTATTTTCTGTCAATTTATTTGTGAATGGAGGGATGCAAGTCTTTCCTTGTGCTTTCCCAGGAAGAGGAGCTGTACGCATGTCAGCGAGGCTGCAGACTGTTTTCCATTTGTCAGTTTGTGGATGATGGCATTGATTTGAATCGAACCAAACTGGAATGCGATTCTGGTAAGACTTCAGTACTCTTTCAACATCCTATAATGTGGAGACATAACCAAGGGAAGAGCAGGAACGTGTTGTTAAACTAGTGGGATTACTTCAGTTGTTTGCTTTTGGTTTTTTTTTTAACAGCTTCTTAAAGGTTATGTACAGGATGTGAAATAATCTCATGGAAAGGTTGTCTGTTCTCTGTGAGGTTTCTCCTTACCTGATCCTTAGTGTTGCTGTTTTCCTGAATTTCTTGAGTATCATCAGTCTCTGTAAATAAACTAGAAATACTTCATTATGCTGTAAACAGTTTGTAATGGAAATCACAAAATGGCTGGGAAAAAAAATCCAGTCAAATTAACACTTTCCTTTAATTCCATATGACAATTGGTCCCATTTACAATTCCTGGCAAACTTGTGTATAAAAGTGAATTGTTCGGATGGAGTAAGAACACAGATCTTCACATGCTGTCTGCCTTGTGACTTGTGGTCTCGGCTCCATCCTGAGGTTTACCTACAGCTGAGCTCTTGGGAAGGAGATACATGTTTTGTTTGAGATAGGCCATTAAATGTTGGTGCGTAATTCTCTCAGATTATTTGTGTTAGAGCAAAAAATTTCACAGTGGAGATGAAGTATGTGTACTGTAGGACAATTAATATTGATTTGGAATTGTATAGAACTTTCATGCAGTGATATTGAGGCAGCTGATTTGCACTTTTATTCAGAGACATAATCACCCAAAGCAGGAAAGGCAGGAGCTCTGTGTCTGTATTTCCAATATAACTAAGCACCAAGCCAGCACTCAAAGGAGGTTTTTATCCCCTCAGTAGCTCAGAAAAACAAGAGGGCTAGTGGCTAGCTCAGGGAGCTGATGGAAGGTAGGGAAGTAGAAAGTCTGACATGTGAAGATGCTAATGTGATACAAAACTGCATTAAATATTCTAGAAATGGGCTAATGCTCTCGTCTGTCGTACACTGTGTAGCTGTGATACAGCCTGTCAATCTAGGTGTCAAACCACACATGAGAGAGTGCCATAGAAAGGGGTAGTGTAGCAACAGAGCACATGTAGAGGTACTTGAACAGTTGCTTACTTTCTGGTTTAACTCTCCTTTCTGAGGCTGTTGTCTTTTGCTGGCTTATGTTCTGTAATCTGTTACACTGCTTGGTGCCCTGACTGAATGTTCTGTGCTTGGCAAGATACATCTTGGCTGATCTGCTCCGTTCTGTCTTCTGAGGCTTCTGGCTGCCTACAAACACTATAGTTTGGTGGCAGTTTTACCATGGAGTTGCTGTTCAGGTGCTATGAGCTGCATTCTCAAAGGTTCAGCTGCTGATGTCATGCTTCCTGCCAGCTCCTTGGCCTGTATGATGGTCCATTTGTTCCTGCGGAAAACTGGGAGAGCTGCTGGCCTCTCTGTTGCTACTTGGTTTGATCCTTTAGTTCAGGTAGTACTGCAACATTGTCCACCTAAGCTTTCGAGTTTTGGGGAAGAGCTATGTCCGTGTATTGTCTACCTGATTTCTCCCTGTGCAGAATAATCTAAATTATTCTCTCTCAGTCTTTATGATCTCTTTGAACAATTAATAGAAGCTATCTGTAAAACAGAGTTGGCTTAATTTTTCATTAAAAAAAAATAAATTCCGTAATACTTCCAATGCCATTTTTGTACTCATCACACTAGCAGGAAAATGCTGCTTTGATTTTCCTGTGACACTGTGACTTCTGCTGTTACCTTGAAGGGATTTAATGGGCTGATGGTCCCTCTAAGCTTTTTAGGATTCTGCCTCTGTTCTCTGAGGTAAAAATTTGTGTTTTACGTGAAATGTAGAGGAAAAAACGTAGTAGTAGTGGGAGGATCAGTGAAAACTTGCATTTCTGAGTTTGGCCAGCAAAACATTTCTGATAGGTTGCTATGATCACATTAATTTTTCAACTACCTCATCTTTTTAAGCTCTGATTCCTTAAACTTCATTAGACATCAGAGCAAGTGCTACCGTTGGAGTGATTGCCGTATCTTTCCCTGCAAATGGGATTGTCAGTCTTCTAACTGCTGCTTTGTTTCTGATCCAACTTATACTGAAAATGTTTTCTTAACTAGAATGCAGAATTTATGTTCTCATTTGGGGAAATTCTTCCTTGCAGCCTGTACTGAAGCATACTCCCAATCTGATGAACAATATGCTTGCCATCTTGGATGCCAGAACCAATTGCCATTTGCTGAGTTAAGACAAGAGCAAGTAAGTAGATGACATGTTTTTTAAATACCACCTACTTGTTTTCTGTTCAGTGTGTGTCTTCCATTTGAAGAAATTTAAAAAAGAGAAAATAAATCTTCCTATGGATTAAAATCTTTCTGAAAGCTGCTTTCTGCTTTTCTTTAACAACTTCGTAAAGGGTGAGCAAGAACATGACTTCTGCCCTTTTCATCTAATAACAAATGGAAAACCATTTAATGTTGTGCTTGCAGTTAATGTCCCTGATGCCAAGAATTCACCTCCTTTTTCCTCTGACGCTGGTGAGATCATTCTGGAGCGACATGATGGATTCAGCTCAGAGCTTCATAACATCTTCATGGACTTTCTACCTTCAAGCAGATGATGGAAAAATTGTCATATTCCAGGTGCTTGCCTTTTTCATTGAGATTAGGGTGTCCGGGATGCTGAATGTGTAACGCTGCTCCTTCCAGTCACGGAATAGACTATGGAGCACTGTCAGAAGTCTTCAGTTTTTCCTGGTATTTCACTGCCTTTAGGGCCAGTGTAGGGGGAAAAAAAATCAAACTGAAGTGAATGGTGCATGTCTTAAGTTTAGCTTACATATTCTGAAAATGTAAATTATCAAGATCAGTGGAAGGTTGCTGACAAGATCTCCTAACTCCGTATTTTGTTTTAGTCAAAGCCAGAAGTACAGTATGTTCCACAGCTTGATCAGGAAACTGGAGATACAAGAGGATCCTTGTCGCTGAGTAAAACAGCCTGTAAGTTGTTCTTTGTGCTTTGGAAGAGCAAATGCAAATATTCCCTGTCATGCAAAAAAGAAAAAAAGTTGCAGGTGGCACATGAAAGCAAATTTTAGAAAGCTGAAATATAAGTGTTTGCTCTGTAGACTTCACAATGTACACTGAGCAAAGTCTGGGGTAGAAACCACGCTCTGCTGGAAATAGAAACATACAAGCAAGGGCCATTTTAAAAGGTTCCTTTTATGCTCTCTGTATAGACAAACTGTGGTGTTTGGGTCTTCTCTCTCATTGCTTTCCTGACCATTGTGTCTGCATTTGAATTTCAGCAGACCTACATCCAGGGAGTCCGCAGACATACCGAGGACTTTTTGAAGAGCGAGAAAATGACAGCTTTTTCAAGTGTCTTTCCATGTATGTATATTCTAGAATGGCTGTACCTAGTAAGGAGGGTAACGGTCTTTGTGTCTTTGGGGGCACTGTTGCAAGATCTCAAAAGTGCTGCCAGTCTGTTAGGGTCAGGATGAGTAGCAGTTAAAATTGTGTATCTGACTGTTATTGTGACTTTTGCATGTTGGCCCCATGTTATTTGCGGGCTATTTCTGCCAACTTTGATTCTCCTTTCCATTTCAAGTGAACATCATAATGGTCATTTCCTATGCTGTTTTTTCAATGTGTTCTGTGAACTGTTAATTCAATACTGTGTTTTGCCTGTTCTTTAGCTCTGGATGTGTTTCAGGGCAAAGCACTTGGTTTGTGTTTTGTTTTGGGGTTGCCTGATATGAAAGATGCTGTTACGTCTCATTTCCAGTCTGAAAATACCCAGTATATCTTTAGTGAAGCTTTGCTGAAGATCAGCATGTTGGTTCTTCTTGCCCTTACTCTGCTTACTTTGTCCTTAAACGTTTATACACGAAGGATCAGTGAATTGCACCCCAAATGTTTAACAGAAAAATCTGGTTTTAAAATTATAAATAGGAGGATGCTTAGGGCTGAATAAAACAGAATCCAGCAAGTCTTTTGTGTCTTTCAGGTTGGATATTAAATAGGCATTAGAGTACCCAGGAGTCTGAAGTGGGCTATGTAGCTGTCAGAGCTAGAGCTTAGGAAATGCAGACAAAATTGAGCCAAACTTTTTAGAGGGTCCTTTGTCTTGTATTCAGTATATGAAACCTAGTAACATTCTTTTAATTTCAGAAATTCCAGTTGGATTTTAACCACTACGCTTGTCCTGTCAGTGTTGGTGCTGCTCTGGATTTGTTGCGCAACTGTAGCTACAGCTGTAGAGCAGTATGTTCCATCTGAGGTAACTATAACTTATAATATTTTGTATGTATTAGTTATATTTATGTTACAGCTGTCTAGAGGCTAAGAAATGTTGCAGGGGAGGTTCAACTCAAAAGAGTGGGTTTTGGGCTGGTTTAGTTTTTTATTTTGCAGATTTGGTTAGCAGACCAATTTTGTTATTTAAATGTTCATTTTATAGCTGAACAATTCTTGCTCGTTCCTGTGGCTGGTAGGCGCTCTGAGCTTTACTCAGGCAGCCCAGATATGATGTCTTGTGCTTTGCAGCACTCTCCTCTCAGCAGCCTTCAGCTTACTCTGTAACAAATGGAGGCTGCTTCTAATTTCCCTGGGAATAAAGCTGTCCTGAGGGTTGGATGGTGTGGGTGGAACCCAGTATGGGTTTAATCCAGGAGGGACAGTAGTGAGAACAGAAGTGACAGCATATGATTGGTGAGCACAGAGTCTGATTGGAGGGGAACTGGCTAAACTAGCATCCCTAGCTCCCGGAGAGATCCCCACACTTCTGAAATAAGCAAGGCTCACAGTATTTCCAAACTAAAGGAGCTGTTGCACAAGCGTTGCATCTACTGTTGTTCTGGCAGATTTCTTTGGACTGAAATCTAGGTCCAGATGTTACGGACAGCCTGAGGTAACTTGTGTCGAAGGGCTGCAGCCATCAGAACAAGGAATGTAGCTGCATGATGAAATGCATTTTATTCACGGTATGGAGAGTCTTGGTCTTAAAGTAAATTGTTTACATATTTCAGAAGCTGAGCATCTATGGAGATTTGGAATACATGAATGAACAAAAACTGAACAGATACCCATCCTCTGCACTTGTTCTGGTTAGATGCAAGACTGAGGAACATGAAGAAGCAGGACCTCTTCCTACAAAAGTCAATCTGGCTCAATCGGCAATTTAAATAAGTCTCGATTGGATCCAATAGACTAATTCTAACAGAGCTAGCAACTCCTGATTGATTGTGGTGGTTCTGCAGAGAAGAAGCTTAGCAGCCAGTCTTTAAATGCAAATAAAGTTACAGAATCAACAAATGTCATGGGATTTTCTTCTCAACTAGTAGTGAAGATTCAGACATCTTGAATTTATGTTTGTTTCCAGACATAATTACTTTTCACTGGTGTTTGCTATGTGTCTTTTTGCTTACAAAAGCTGTAAGCATGCTTTCCATACTTCTGCCATGACACTTTCAAACTTATTTGTGTGTTCTAGGATGTAATGTGTACATTCAGAGTTAGCTTTGTAGAGGTATAAGAAATTTTAAGTAGGCAGGAGATGCCTTTTTAGTGTTGCACTTTCTGTTGTAGTTAAGAGAAAATATTATAAAGTTATCTGCTGAATTTTTGTACTTGTTAATGTTCATGTGCAAACAACCCTGTCTCCAAAAATAGAAATATATTTTTTCTACAGTATGGCAATATCCAGGATGGAAAGCTTTTGTGAGGTACTGTAGGCTAGAACTCAGTTTGTGAAAGATGGAAACTTTGTTAGGACTTATGGACATATCCCTTCACACGCAGCACGTAACACGGTTAATTATTTTGTCAAAGGTTAGCCTTTAAGTCTTAAATTGCTTGTAAAGTTAGCACCTGTGTTTTCTGAAGAAATTCTACTTTCTGTTTTTGCTTAACTATTCTAGTCTTGTAACTTAATTTACAGAAACAAGTTGATTCTTGAGAAATGAGAACAGACAAATAAAATTGACTGTATAGAAGATGTTGACTGTACAGCTTTTTGCGATGGTTAATTATTGACCACAACATAGTCAGTGTGAAAGCCTTTCTGTGGCATTCCTCTTGTGGGCGATGTGACCTGATTTGCTGTATGATTTGCTAACACAACTACTAACAACATCCCTCGTATTTCTGATATATTTTTGTGGCTCTTTTCTTTGAGGAGGTTACTATGTGCTGTTCCCAGAGCATTGGCCACCTGGCGATGTATCTGATTTTACGGTCTTTGCGTAAGAGTTTGAAAGCTGGCTAAAATGCATGATCTCCAGCTCAGCGTTGTATTTTGTTGATTATACAGAACTCCTTTGAAGGTTTGTAAAGAAAACAAAACCAAACAACACCTCTGCAGATTTTGAATTGTGGTGAGAACTGTAGACAGAGGATCCAGTCTAGTGTTCCCTCACTGTTAACACTGGTTCAACAGTCCTTCAAAATTCAACTGTGATGCTGGAGGCTGTGTAACTGCAGCTGGCGGAGCCTTGCAGGGGCTGTTAGGCAGGAATGTGCATTCTGTGGCCTGCGCAGTGCTGCTGGAAACCCCAGCCTAGAAGCACTGCAGCAGTTTTTCTGTCAGTGAGGTTTAAGAGCATTAAGCGATGTTGGTTTTAAGCAGGTTTGTAGTGACGTGCAGAAATTGCAATTTGAAGTCTTCAGTTAGAGGTACCTCTTAATGCTGAGTTCTTCAGTGGGACAACACGGTAATTTGAGTGCCAGCAGGCATTGACAGGTACCTGTGTGTGTCAGTGGCATTACTGTGAACGCCTGAAGCGTGACTGTTGTTGGGAAAATCAATGGCCTGATGTTTTTGGAACACTGCTCACTTGCGCGATAGCAGGGGCGGGCAATCCCTCTGTCTGCAGCAGTGATTCAGTGGTGTTTCTGCTCCCGTAGTGTGCAGCCCTGTTCCAGTGCAGGGTGCCAGCATTCCGCTTTGAGCAGTATCAAATGTGATGTGTGCAATGGCTGTTCAAAAATTACTTTGTAGATACAGGCTCTATGTCAGTGATCATTGCCTGTCTGAGCACTATGCTGTTCGGGAATGCCTTTCCAGAAGAAACTTCAGCAATCCCACTTTTTGTGACTAACATGTAAAAAGTTTTCAATTCTGTTAAAATGTTTCCCTTTACTATTATATGTAGTTGCAGAGGGAGTGTTACAGCTTCCTCTTCTGAAACATTTGACTTTGTTGCTTCCCTTCCTAGGTTTGGGTTAAACAACTTCTGCTTTCATTGGGCTTCGTGTTTGCCTACAACAAAGGGAGAAAGCTCAACACAAGCTTTACCTGTTCTGTTTTTTGTTCGCTGTTTAATGACGTTTCAGCACAGTAATCTGTGCAGTGAGGCCAGGGATTCAGCAAGGGGTTGTTAGATCCCAGGAAACTCCGTGCCTGTGGCATCTGTCACGGGGCACTGCTGTTTCCAGAGGGAGCCAACGTCTAAAGTACTTGGTAAGTGTTGTAACCTCTTGTCAAAGTGTCTTCCCTCAGTAACGTCAGATACCAGCTGGGCTGCAGTAATTGAACTGTTTCTCAAGATTTCTGATCTAAATGGAGTATTTAAGCTATCTTGCCATTTGACTTTGTGAAACGGCTTGTCCTACTTGTTTTTTGTTAAATGTTTGACTTCCCGACATCGTCATTTTCAGAAGCTGCAATTTGGGTTTGATCTCTGCCCAGGACCGCAGTTTAAATGAAGGGCCTTAAATTATTGAAATTGCAGGAGGAAAGCATTTCATATTCTCTTTAGGTGTGTGTTCAATTGAATTTGTGTCAGACTTTAAATGGAATCACCTTGGCACAAACGAGGCAGCGCTCTCAAGCGTGTGCGATTCATTGCTGACAGAAGTAGACATGGTACATTTAGGGGGGCTTGGGGGTTTTTTTTAGGTGCTGGAATTAGCAGTGGTCTCCTGTCATAGTGGATATCTTGATCTGTGTTCTCTCTTCAGCTTCTGTGATCTTTGGCAAAGAATTCTTAATTTTTTTTTCTAATTTCAGAAGGGCTTGCTTGTGTTTGTTACCTCATTCTCATGAGCTCGTTTTTCTGAGCTAGAAGCAGTCTTTGCTGTGGGGTCACCACTCTGAAGCCCAACTGCCTGGCTGGCTACAGCTGAGCTTGATAATCTTGGTATGGGAAACAGGTGGTGGTAGAGGTCAGGTCTTATGGGCGTTTGCGTCTAGGAGTGGATTTACTCCCCATTTTAAACATTTTTATCGTGGATTGTTTCATGGGGTACGAATAGCTAGCCTGCCTGACCCGGCTCCTACGCGAGACTGAAACTCACAATCATCTGATAAGTGTTCTGAAGGCTCAAAGTAGTCCTGTATCAAGTCTGATAGAAACTAGAACTTCCTCTTTGAAGAGAAATAGATTCAGAATCTAAGATACCCAGGTTTTAACCCTTAGTCTGTCGTTCTTCCTTATTGCAGCGGGTGCCCAGACTTGCAGGCTGTTTGCTACTTGGGGTTTGGCGTTTTCACCCCAAATTCCCCTCAGAAGAGGAGAGCTTTCTAGCACCGAGTTTAACAGTGATGTATTCCCATGAGAAGCTTCTGCTTTGGACAAACAGCTGTTGCCATGCAGAAGGAGGAGCTCCTGGAGGCTGATTTTAGTTCTGGCTGGTCTGTGAGCAGGTGGGTGCAGGGTTGGCAGATGCCCTTGTCAAGAAGCTGATATTAACTCGATGGAATAACTCAGTGTAATCAAGAACAGCTTGTGTGTGTGGGGATGGAGAGGGACATAGCCTTAATTGTTCCTCCATGTGGGGTGTTCTTCGGTGTTTTGAATTCACTTGAGGGTACTGTCTTAGAGCTGACTTAGCAACATAGCTGCCCATGTCCCCTCCAAAGCCCTGGGGAGCTTGTTTTGCTCATGTTTAGGGAGGAATCGTGATCTGTGGGGTGGCAACAATTTGGAGGCACTTGAGTCCTATGGACCCTCCTGCCAGCGAGAAGAACAGGAGCTCCTCAAACACTTACATCAGCACTTTTTCTCCCCTCTACCCCCATGGCAAAGCTGCCTGCTCATCACATTTTATCCTCGAAGCCGCAGCAGTCTGTGCTGTGTGTGCTGTGCCGAGACCTGCAGCCGGTTTGAAGGCTGCCATCTATTTGTAAGTACATGTTAGCTACGGGTTGAGCTGCTAAGGCATAAAAGAGAGGACCCCGGGGGATTTGCTCTGCCCGTGCTCGTTGCCCAAGCAGGGAAGCTATTCCAGATGGATGTATCCTGTACAGTTCTGCTGAGATTTCATCGTCTTGCAGGAGTCGGGTCTGATACTGCTACAGCGTCAGCCCTGTTTTGGGAAGGAGGTGGGGAGGAGACTTGTGTGAAGAAGATCCAGCTCTCTTCCCTCAAACTTTCATTCCATTTCCCTTTTGAAGGGGGGTTCTCCCTGACTGCATCAGGGTAAATGCATCAGCTGGAGGTGAGCATTCCTCTTCGGAACTGACCTCAGGAGTGGCAACAGGGTTCTCAGCATCTGAAATATCAATGTCCTTTATGATTTGCATAATGACCTTTTGTGAAACCGAGATGGAGCCAGGAGGAATGAGAAGAAAAACCAGAAACCCTGCTTCCAACTGGAGCGGGGGCACGGGCACGGTGCTGCCGTCCCCATCCTCCTGCTCGCGTGCCTGGGCAGCAGCACGCCCCGTGCTCTCCTGCCTCTGTTGGGTTTTGTCTCCTGGTAACACTGCTCGTGTTGGGCGCAGAAAATTCCCTGCGGTCCTTCGTGCTGCTGCGAGGGCTGGAGCTCTGGGAAGCATGAACAAAACTCACCCCCAGGTACAGCCCTTCTCTTGGGAAAAATCTTACGTGCAGCTGTTTCCTGAAGTCCGTGTGTTCTTGATAACATTGTTTGTCTGACCTCTTTATCGCTGGTTTCTGTGAGATTTTGAGTTGTTTCTGCTTAACCTAATTTGATACAAAAGGAAAGTATTGATACAAAGCGCTGGACTTGTGTTAGTGTTTGTTTTACAAATGGGTAACTGAGAGTTAAAGGGTGATGTGACTGATTGTTTTGGGAATTAAAACTGGGCCATGTTTCCACCCAGGCAATTTTTGCTTGTATGTGAAAGTAAAGGAATATGCTATATGTTCCTGGGTTAGATGGTACAAGAAGTAGAATGGTTACTGCATGCTGCTTCTGTGAACAGACTTTTATTCCTTTCCCTCCAGAGAAATGGTGATGTAGCTACTTTTGATTCAACAAAGTCCTTCTCTGAAGAAAAAGGTAATGAATAAAACGCAGAGCTTAACGTTTTTATTATTAAAGTATAAATCAATTGAAAGTATCTATGTAATGTAAAATGCAACCAGTATTTAGGGTCTGTTAAGACTGATTTATTTTTCTTCCCCTTATCTATGTAGTGATACATCCAGACTATAAAATTAATAAACTTTAATTGTTCTTTGTTGGCCTGGAGTTGGCAGTCTTATGGCATAGTAGCATGATATGTAACCCTTGTCTGTTGCAGAAGAGGTGTCTAATGAACATTCTGTAGGCTTTCTATACATTTTAATAGCCAAACTTCAGCAAATTTTGTCCATTTTAAGAAGGAGAAGAAGAGATCAAACTATCAATAGCAAACCTGTAGGTGGGGTTGCACCAATGTTTCACCAATGCCGTTATTTTATACTCGTGTCTGTTTGCAGCTGTTGTGCTTGCTGGTCAAAGGTGGTGTCCTGTACACGCAGATGCTGTAGTTCACCACTTCTCTTTCAAAGTCAAATGTTCCGCCTTTGATTCCCTCCCGAGCTTGACGGGGGGTGGTGGCTGCAGCCGGGTCCCTTTGCAGCCAAGCAGAGGCCGTGCCTCCGCTTGCTTTGTACAACACAGCCACCCAGTGAATACGAAGCACAGCTAAACAAATCCTAACTTTTCAATCAAAGCTCTTTAAGTTCAGAAAAAACGAAGTATACATGCAGGGTTGTTTTAAGTGACTGGTTGTGTGTTTCTCAGATGGCTGCGTTAATTTTTTTTTCTGTTGGTCTAGAAATAAGAAGGAATGCAAGAAAGCACAGTGTTGGTTTAGAGACAAAGCCAAGATTCACTAACACAGCTACTGCAGAGAGCTGAGACGAGGGCAGCTGATCGATGTTGATCTTACGTGTGCTGCTGTGGTGTTGCAATGACTGGGGGCTTGGCGTTTAGCTTCCAGATTTGGCTTGATTTATGTACATGACTTTCTGAAAGTTGGAAAGTTGCTGCTCTTTGTACCCTGCAGATGTTTTTGGGGAGGGAA
>NW_010138150.1:0-5309 GCF_000699245.1 Pterocles gutturalis | reverse complement strand
CAGCCTCTTCTTGCTGTTTTGAGCTGATAATTCAGCCTCGTTCTTTGTGAACGTTGAAGACTGATTGTCCTGGTTGGGCAGAAAGCCCAAAGTGCTGTAAAATGATATTTTGCCTCTTGGGGGGTTTTGCCATGGGCTCTGGGAGGGCAACTCTCCCAGCCTTACACTGACTTACCTTGTGTTTCGGCTGCTCCCCCATGGAAAGGGCGTTGCTGTCCCGTGGGGCTGGGCAGGGGCTTGGCCACCTCCACCCCTCTGCATCCAAGTGCAGTGGGTGAGCTCTGACGGAGATGCAGCATTTGTGCCGTTTGGCCCCAGTGCCTGCTCTGTAACAGCAGCGTGGGCTCTTCCACACCCCAAGCAGCATAATTCCCCACGAGGAGGTGTTTAACATTAGCATTTGGCTATTGAAACTCCACTATCAACCCCCAAACCCCAGCAGCCCCTACCAGTCCGCTGTGCAGAGCCCCCTGAAACATCAACCTTGCAGCTCTCTGCTGTTCCCCTCCAAACCCCCTGACCCTGCTCAGCCCTGCCAGACCCTTCCCCAGCCCCTCACCTCTCGCTCTTGCCTCCCGACAGGTCTCTGCCGGCCCCGCAGTGCCTGCACGGGTTGCACATGGAGACGCGCCTGCATCTCTGCTGCAGCACTGCTCGTCCTCGTGGCCACCGTGGGCTTGGCGGTGGCACTGGGACTCCTGCTGCGGGCACCAGGTTGGTCTCCTGAGGTTCGTTATTTTTTTAATAAGGGTGGCAGAACATGGCGTTGCATGAGAAGAGCCTTTGTGCCCATCACCAGGCGTGAAGTGGTGCTTCCCAGGGCAGAGCAGGAGGAAGGACGGGCACTGACGGGGTGGTGCAGGGCTGTGCCTGCCTTGAGCAGCCCGAGTGGCTGGGAGCTGTCCCTCTGCTCCAGTGTCCTGCTCCATGGGGCTGTGGTAACTCTGATGGCACAGTCGTGCTTCAGTCTACTAGTGTAGTTTTCAGACTCTGCCATGAACCTACCGAGAGTAATCCTGGCTGCTGGCTATCTCCAGAACAACAAATGCGTTTTGGAAATCTGCCTTTCTTCCCTTTGATCTGTTCCTCATAGCATGAAAATGTTGGAAAATAAAGTATTTCTTGCTTCAGTGAACCACTTCTGTGCAGCCTCCAATAACCGGACGGGCTTCTTGTGCGACGACAGAGTGACCTGCATCCCGGCCAGCCAGGTCTGCAACAGAGTCAGCAACTGCAGGCACGGCGAGGATGAGCAGGAGGAACTCTGCGGTGAGTGGGTTTGTTGTGACTGCCCTCCCTGTGCTGGTTTTCCTGTTGTGAGTGAGAGCAGCTGGTGTCCCTCTAATCCTGCTCTGCACTTCTGGGTACGTACGAGAGCAGATAAGCCTGGGAGGTCCTTTGTAGGGCAGATGCAGAGAGGTGGTACTGCCCAAAAACCCAGCAGGAGTGCCAGGAATCAGACTCCACGCTCCCCTGATCTTCCCTTTTTTTTTTTTTTTTTTTTTAACCATGATGCAGTTTTCCTCCATTGGTTAAGCTGCATGTGTACATGGTTAATTTATGGTCCGGTTATCTTGGGGAAAAAATTCATTAAAGCAGAAACTTGGGACACCCAGACCCTGCTTTTGGCTTGGCCACGAACATCCCTTTCCCTCTTTAACCACAACTTCCCCATCTGCAGCATCGTTCATGCCCTGACATCGCATGGGGAAGGACTGACCCCCACCCCGGTGACAGCAGCCTTTGGTAGCTGCTGTCCCCATTTTAGCCGACACATCTGCGCCCGGTGGAGCTGAGCATGTCCTGTGTGTCCGCCCTCGCAGGTGACTTGCCCCGCAGCCTCCCGGGACACCTGGTTTTCCACTGCAGTAACCCTGCGCACTGGGTCTATGCCGATCAGAGGTGTAATGGGCTGAACGACTGCGGAGACTGCTCTGACGAGACGGGGAGCTGTAAGTGTCTCTTCTGGCTGCTGTTGGGCAAAAGGTCTGTTCTGCTGATGGGTTGAAAGAGGGTGCACAGGTGTGGCGCTCACTGATGCGTCTGGAAACGCCTGGGGGCTGGCAGCCGTTGCTACAACGCGATGTAGGTGGGACGGGATGTGAGTAGGAACCATGTGGGCTCCATCCCATGAGCTGCCGAAGGCTCTGTGTCAAAACCTGGTGCCAACCAAGAGGGGAAAGGCTCCGTGCTTTGCTCCCAGCCCCAAAAGTCGCTCGTCCTCTGTGTCTTGCTGAGTGTGGAGCAGTTTCATCATGATGTGTAGCTGTAGGCAGCAGCAATCATTTGAACTGGCCTTCGGGTGTTGGTCAGGAGATGGGTATGTCTCTGAGCTGGGGGGCTCACAAAGCTATCTAGATCCTTCTCTTGCTAAAATGAGCACCAGGTTTGTTCCTAAGTCACTCCTCTGGTTTGGAACCTCAGGTGAGACCTGCCTGTATCAGCAGCTTTCTCTAAATTAGCTTGCTAAAAAAAAATTACAGCTAGTTGTTCCTTCCAGGATGGCATGTCTGCCACGAAGGTCATTGCAATGTCCCACTCCCTGGTTGTCTCTCACAAGTGGCACCAAGTGAGCGTCCTCTCTGGTGGGCTCAGAGACACAGGGTCACCACCAGTGGCTTTTCAGGAGCTGCTGGGGGTGAAAGGGTGTAGCTACCAGTGAAAGAAAGGAGAGAAGGGCTCAGTGCAGCAGAAGCATTTCTGTTCCCTGTTTTCCATCCCTCCCAGTGGCCGCCTGCCCCCCGTGCGGGTCGGAGTGGTGGAGCTGCAGCCCGGTGCTCCATGAGTACTGTTCCTGTGTGCCCAGGAGGCTGTGCCGGGACGGCGTCCAGCACTGCCTCGACTGGTCCGATGAGTATGTCTGCAGACCGTGACATCTCGGCAGCGTCTGACCCAGCAGCGCTGGAGACCGCAGGGTGCTTCCCACGTTGCCGCCTTTCAGCCTGGGTGTCCTCCTGCTCCACCGACTCGGGAAGCCCCAACCCAAGCAAGCCCTCGGTGGCAGCGCTCCGACCGGCAGAAAGTGACACTGAGCAGGGACAGAGCGCTCTGCTTCCAGCCTACGTGCTGCTGGCTAGACACCGGCCGTGGGACCCCTGCACAGGTTCTGCCGTCATGTGAGGGCAAGTCCTTTCTGCACAGGCAGAGCACCGTCATAGAATCACAGAATGGTTTGGGTTGGAAGGGGACTGTAAAGATCATGGAGTTCCACCCCCTGCCATGGGCAGGGACACCTCCCACTAACCCAGGTTGCTCAAAGCCTCATCCAGCCTGGCCTTGAACCCCTCCAGGGATGGAGCATCCACAGCTTCTCTGGGCAACCTGGGACACTGCCTCACCACCCGCACAGGGAAACATTTCTTCCTAAAAATTTCTACGGTCCTGTAGCATGGACTCGACAGCTTGACGGGTTGTCTGTAAGCTGCTGAAGACCATTCCCCAGCTGCTGCTGGCACAGATACCTGTGTCTGGCCAGCCCTGGGCCAGGGGCTTCCCCAGGGTGGACGTGCTGGTGCCTCTGCAGGCAGCCAGGTCAGGGCACACTGAGGTTCACCCTAACGAGCCGGAGCTGAGCGGGATGAGCCTTTCTAGCCCGGGGGTTGGTTTTTCCCTCCAACACATCTTCACGCTTCTCATCCTCACAGGCGGGAGAAAGAAGCATGTTGTGCTCAAAGCGTGTCTGCAGATGGTTTCAACCACAGCTTTGAAGGCTCTGCGTGATGCTTCCCTGGGAACACCGTGCTAGGGTGACACGCTGGGGACCTGCTGCACAGGCCACCCTTGTGCTCTTCTCAAACCGTGAAGGCCACCGGGGAGAGCGTAATGGCAAGGAAGGCTGAAGTGGGTGTCTCAGGGTTTGTGGGGATAAATTGCCATGTCCCTGTGACCACGTAGGTGTCACCGCAGGGCAGGGGCAGGGAACTGGCATGTGTATAAAATGTCCTCTCAGGGCTGGGCAGTTTTGGAGCAGCAGCTCAGCAGGTTAAGAGCAGCTGTGGGGCTGGGATGGGTTTGTGCTGAAGTTGGCAAGGAAAGGAGGAGGAAAAGTCACAGCCTCAGAGCAGAGAGCGGCAGAAAACCAAGTGCTGCAGCTGCTCCCGGGGCCATATGGGGTGACACGGGATCTGTTCATTGCTCATTCCAGTGCTCTGCCAGCAGGGCAGGGTCAGTCAGCCAAACCTTCAGAGCAGTCCTCAGGATATAGATATGGAGCTGCCCCTGAAATTTAAGAAAGGTGTGGTCTTTCTCTGCTCCCTTGAAAATCTCATCTGTATTTGAAATATAGTTTTTTGAGAAAAACCCACATTTACAGTGAGTGCCCTTACTTTTCTAGCCCAAAATCAACATCAGGCAGTATTCTTCCCACCACCATCCCAGGTCACAAATCTTTAAAAATAAAACCCCGTTCACTCATTTCCTCTCCGTCCTGTGATCTGCAACTTGCTGTGTCACCGTGACTTGTATCAGCGGTGAATGTTTCTTCTGATCTGTAGCTGGGATACAGCTGTACACCTGAGAAACCTTTTAAAAATAGCTTTACTGCTTTCTGACTCATCCTTCACCAGGCATGAGCTGGCAAAACTCTGCGTAACAGAACCGGTACTACGGGAAACTTCCAAAGCTGCATTTAATAACCTGTCCTTCTTGGTGCCTGGCGGGGATGGATGGCTTGCTCTCCGTGCCTGTAAAACATCACTGCAGTGCCTTCAGTGCTGCAGCTCGGAGGAGAGGTTAGGAGCTTGCTAGGTAAACATTTCTCACTTGGAAGCTTCCAGCCTCCATCAAAGCCTGAAATCGAGATGCACATTTTTCTTGGAGAGTCACAGCCATCTAACGCTTCAACAGGGCTGAGTTAGAGTTGGTAGATAAAGCCTGGCTTATTGTAGTCGCTGCTGTTCCTCTTGTTAGCCAGAAGTAAGCAAGCAATGAAAAAGTTGTGCAGCGTTGCTCAGGAGGAGCTCAAGGAAGGTTGGGTCAGAGGCAGGGCCACTAGGTCAGCCTCTCCCTCCTGGGGAAAAAGAGCTGCTTTCCGATTCAGATTGGGCTCAGCCACAGACTGTTTGCCTGTTCTTGGCTTTGCAGGGGGAGGATGCACAGCCAGCTCTCTGCATGGGGAGGGGGCAGGTGGGCTATGGCTGCTGCACACTGCTATGGGGCAGCGGTCAAAGAAAGAGGGGAAAGGAGGGAAGGAAGAATCTCATCCCTCGTGGGGGGAACTGTATATGGGTAACAAAACAGCTGTAGCTGGTAAGGACCAAACTAATCAGCTGTTAAAAAAAATACAGCATAGGGCCCAGCTGATATGACTG